>NC_092365.1:19409195-19709195 GCF_030848805.1 Temnothorax longispinosus | reverse complement strand
ATCGCGCCTGCCGTTTCCTCTCCCCCGCTGGCGGACGTGAAAAAAAAGGAGGGAATCACTGAACTCTCGTGGCCGGACGTTCGGAAATCGCGCGCCCGCGTAAAAATATAACTCTCCACCGGGCGATTTCCGTGAATCCCGGATCCCGGTGCGAGCGAGGCCCACCGGGTGCTTTATTAGGCTCCTCGGTGACGCTGCGCGGGACGCACGACGTCAACGGCGGACGTCGTTGTCGTTTTCCACTCGGGTCTACGCGTCGGCCCGGCCGTTAAGCCGAGCGGTTGCCTTTCGATTCATCGGTAATGAGATGCGTGCCGGCTCTTTCATTGGCCTCGTCGACCGCGCGCCCGTCCGCCGTCGCTTGGGCCCGCTAATGACACGGGACGTTCCGAGATCGGCTGCCCGGCGTTTCCTCGCCGAGCGAACGAGCGAGCGAGCGAGCGAGCGATGACGACGAGAATGACGCGTGTCCGTCGAGACACTCCGGATTGTGTCTCTCTTCGCCACACATCGCGTGGTCTCCGCGCGCGTGATCGAAGACGGATTCGGATCCCGATTATCGGAGCCCCCCCTCCCCCCCGGGCGGGCAATACGTCTTCTCTGATCACTTTTCTTCTTTCTCGCGGCACGTCTTCTCTGTCCACTTTCCCTTTTTCTCCGATCGCCCTCTTTTATCTTTGTATCTCTTGTCAAAGTTGTTTCCTCTTTGCTCTTCCGCGAACTGACGTGCGCGCGTTGGACAATCGAGACGTTCCATCTCAAAGCTGGTCTCAAAGTGGTACCGTCGCAGTCGGCGCGATCGACTCGGCAACTGGTCTTTCAAAATTCGACGCTTAAATCCCACTTTTAAATTCTTCGCAAAGACGAGCCGGCTGCTACACTGCTGCTCCAGTGTCAATATTTTCGCATCTGAAACCGGAGGAAATGTCTGTACTTATGCATGTGTGTGTACGGGTGTGCGGATTTATTTTTTACGCGAGCGCTTCAACGTGTCTAGAATTTCCTAGCTGTCGAATAAAATTGGGAGATGCAAAATCTCGACTCGAAATAAAGAGGCGATATACTAAATACGGATTTTACGTAACGGGACAAATTTCACAAATTAAACAATTGCGATGGACAGGAACAGGGGAGGAAGGAAGGAAAAAGAGGGATATTTAAAGTGCGCATTTCCGTCGTTTATCCGCACTCCGCAGTATTTTCGACACGTTTATTATCACGTACGTGATTCCTTATACCCGGCCCAGTCTTGACACGTACGTGAAATCTTCGTGTGCGTCTACCAAGTGCGCCGGTAGAAAAAAAAAACATCCGCACATTTCGCATTCAGTGACGGACGCTTAGTTGCGGGTTCGGTTGCTATATAACAGCTCCTCGCTATTAGTTTTCCTGATAGCGCGTCAATGAAAACTGGAGCATTGGGCGGTCACGTTTAATGCTGAATGGAATCGCGTACGAGACTGATCTTTTTTTTCTTCTTTTCGCGTTTGAATTCTATAAAAATAGAAATTGAAGCACGTAAACTGGACTCGCATTTTTTTTTTAGAGAAGCACGTCTGTTAAATGTAAATTGATCGACACAAACGAATCGTTTCGATTTTATTCCGCATTTTTTAAATTTCGTATACCGCTTTTACTCGGGAAAATATGAAAATCGCGACTTAACCGTGCTCCATAACTCGCACGTTTCAACGAGGTGTGAAATCTTGCCGCTGTAAGCTAATAGGACACGTATTACACCAATTTACCAGATTATCCTCTCTCGTTAGTGTTAAATCAGCTGGCACTAACGGAGATAATGCCGTTCTTTGTGGGTGCGACACGGTTCTTATTTTCGATACCGGTACCACGTGCAAAATATCGAGACTTCCACCCAGCTGGTCCTCCATTAATGAAGCTATTATTGCGTAAAGACGCTTAGCGCGGTTAATCAACGTTTTGAAAGAGAGACACAGCGGTCTTTCTCGAGAAAAATTATACAGGCTACCTTCCTGCGAGGATAATAATAGAATGCGAAGTAGGAGATTTTCAGCGTCTCGGAAGCAGAACCATGCGATTTTTTTCCTTATTTCCTATAGAATTTTCTTCGGACAGGAAAGACGCCGAGTTACGCGGAAACACGCTTATCTCTCTTTTGAAGGAGAGGTTCTTTCGATTACGGGGTCTTCGAGTATCGATTGGCGCGTATCCGGGGGACGGCGATTCGATCGACGGGTTTTTTCATCACGCGCGGAGTTCTCCGTGAAACGGATATAATAACTTCGTTGAGTGACCGGGGCGTTGGGTCAAACGTCCTCGTCGAATCCGCAAGGGTTAATGACATCGCGCCGCGAATTGCTTCCTTCTTTGCATGTCCGGGTTGAGATAAGAGCTTCGTTGAGTGACGTTTAGTGTACTTCAGTCAAACAGGCGGCGGCAAAAACGATTAAACAGGTAGTAATCGTGCAAATGACTGATTCTCCCGTTATACTCCGAGAATCATATTCCGCAATATAAAAAGACTGAATTAAATTTAATTGTCGTGTATCGAGCGTTGCATTCGTGTGCGACGTTTCACACGTTGTAAACAATGCAAACGTTATACGCGGGAAAGGCGCGAACTAATCTTAAGAAAACGTGTGGTTTCAACGTAATGTCTCACGACTCGAACGAATACGTAACTTTATTTACGTCACGCTTATAATATTATGGACGTGGATGGAACAATTCGCGAAAGGCGGCGCACGGAGGATACGCCACGTACGAAAGATGGAGACACGTTTTATGCATTTTGTTGCCCGGGAATATTTTTAGCGCGGCACACATTCGTATGGCGTTATGGCGTCAAGGCTGCATTGACTTCAAGGATGATATTCTCAAATGGAAAGGACATCGCACTGTATGAATAATTATACCTCGTCTAACGAGTTTAAAATTAGCCTTTTCAGTACAACGCGCTTCGACATATTTTCCTACTGGCTCCTTCATTTTTTAATCGGGGCAGCATCTCGAGTTACTTGCTCGAAGCGTACGATCTGAAAAATAATCTTGAAAAAGGTAAAAAAAAAAAAAGCGAAAAGCGACTATTCTCGTCGATATGCATAATGTATCCGAATGCATAACGTAACGGATCGCAACCTGCAGCGGTATTTCTGCCTTCGAGCTGATATTGGGTGAATTATTGTATATAAATAAAATACGATAAAATTACGTCTCTCGGCGTGCGGTATAATTTGTGTCGATCTTGAAAGCCGTGGCGAGAAGAAACGATCCTGCCGCGGCGAGAATGACTGCCGGATCTCTCGTAGCCGATTGTGACATATACCGCTCCTCCCCGTGAGAGCGCTCTTACGTAATTCATGAAGACCCGATATCCTCCTGCATGAAATTAGACACCGCGCATGGCTTTTGGGGGCACTCCGCGGTAATCCGGGGTCAAGGTGTGTTGTGGGCCGTAATGCGTCAGGTCGAACCTCAGTCCCGGTTGACGCATCGCATACCGACGACTCTGGGATGCAAGCCCCCGTTTGCACCTGCCGCGATGGCGAACGCGCGTAAATTACATCCTTCGGGGAAAGCAAAGCGAATCGACAGCGAGTGTATCGTATACGATTGAAAAATTGGTGGCTGAAGCTAACCCGGTAAGATATATATATACTTTCGATTCGGCCGACATCACGATATATATCGGTTCACCTATTTACGGAGCGACGTTTAATTACGTTGGTTCAGTCGAGAACTCATCAGAATACTTAATAGCCATTCGATTTCTTTCGAGCGAACCTTGACAGTTTAATGCCGGTGCTCTTTATAGACTTACTAAACGGAAAGTTTACGTTCGTAATCTATCTTTATTGACAATATACACGTTTCGTGCTACTACTTGGATCGTGGGACCTTTTTTACAGCAACGCCAGAAGTGTTCTGTTAAAAAAACTACACGATTATTATGCTGTGCATTACGCGTCACATAATACGTTTGAGATCGTATTAGATGTCGCCGTTTAATAGCAGCGTTTTGTTCGATGAACAGCGATAGAGTAGATAGAATTGCATGCCCCCTCGTATATATCGCCGTGCATCGATACGGTTTCATTAGACGATATTGATAGTCAATTGGCGGTTTATTGTCCCACCACTGCATCGTTCGACGCCAAGACGGAGCGAAGCGTCTTTGTTTGCTCTTTCGTTGCGTTGTTGCAGCGTTGTTGCAACGAATTCATACAGCCACTAATATTTTTACGATGCGTCACATAAACACAAAAGATTAAAGTTTACGTCTGCAGAATTTCAACGGTAAAACCGATCAATAACGTACTTCAATATATGAAATTACAAAATAGTCAATACACTTGTTTCAATATACGAATTGAAGAAAAACGAGATGAGAAAGAAAGAAAATTTTATAAATGGTTTTAAATCACTAACTCTCTAATAATAATTAGTAGCATGATATTACTACACAGTAATTTAATACCGGAAGGTACGTACCTGCAGAACTTCAACGACAAAACTGATCAATAACGCACTTCAATACATGAATTAAAAAAAAACAATACAGAAAAAAGAGAATTTAATAAACGGTTTGAAAATTCATCAGTAATAATAATTAATAGGAATTAGAATTGATAATTAATATAATATCGCATAGTAATCTAATACTGGAATGTATAAGTATTGCTTGAACCAAGGACGTGACAATGCTGAGTCTCAAAAAAATATATCAAAATAGGAATTTTTATATAAATAAAAAAAATATATATGTATACGAATAAATGGAAAAAGCATCAGACATTTGTTCTATCTTTCTCGAACGAATTTCTGTTGAAACAAACAGTGACATGTGACGTTGCGTTGGAATTGAACAAATTCTCATGTTATATATAATTATATAATGTTATATAAATTATATATAATTTATATAATGTCGCATATAATAATATTAATAATGTAATTAACATTAATTTATGTATTAATTTATTTTCAATATTATAGCATTTAATGTACATTTTGGTGATTATTAGTGATAACATTATTATAGTTCGGATGAGATAATCTCACATTTTCGTAATTAAAAAATACAAATTTCTATATTGTTGGCGTTTATGAAATACTCAACAGTGTTAATTATTCATTAAGACAAGTTCTTGAGATCTTCATGTACTTTGGCGCAAAGTTAATTTTGTTGGCTTCATTTTGTTGCCGCTTATAGTACGCTTAGAAATGATAATTTCTAAAAGATACATTTATACATTCGTGCGGTATATGTATACCACATACATGTCGTTAGAAATTCTTTTCTCTCGTGTAAGAATGGTTGGCAAAGAAAAATGTTAATATAAATTAATAGTATAAAACAAAAAGATTTTACTCGCGTTATTTTTTAAATTTGAGATTTGTAAATACTTAATCATTTGTCTCATGATGAAAGAATTTCCTTAGCATGTAACGAGATTAACTTCTCTTCGCGGTCGGATTTATTTATTTTATGATTGAAACTCACAAAGAGGAAAACGGACACGCGTGACTCTTTCGTGCTTTTCTATGAATGAGATCTCAAAATAGCGCGTCGTATATCTGTGAATGAGGTAACGCATATATAGATACATAAATGCAGTTGCTAGTTTTTTAAAGAAGTAGATATATTGTGTGCCGTGTTCTAAATACAGTGCACATCAGCTATTTTTATCAGCTATTTTACAGTTCTACTTAGGAAAAATGCACGTTTTAAAACCTACATGTAAGAGTATACTTCATATATTTTACCTCGTATTTTACTTTCCGACAAGATAGATAAAATTATCTTTTGTGTAATCCACGTGAAGATAAGTGTGACATTTAGTCAGAATATGACTTTAATCCTTTGTATGTATACATTTTTTTTGCCCCCTCGGAGTGTGTACATGGGTCTGTCACGTTTGATGCAATTATTCCCTACCTTAAATTATTAAAAAATCTGAAAACATTCACAAAACATCTGTCTACATTGTATAATAGTTGACGATTTTATTTCGATAAACATCGTTTATTTAATACTTTCTGGCAGGCTTGCAAGTGTTACAGTTACGAGCAGATATCATTTTGACTCGGACGCCGTAGATGTAGATCCACGTGTACAGACGGAGGGTTAATTAGAATCAATTATCGTTAATCTTTTAAAACTTATTACGTTTTTTGCTTGCTTCCGTGGAATCTAGATTGCATTTTCATGTCGGATGGTCGTGTCGAATGGTTGTCAGTATTACGACTCGTTTTATCGATTTCTTCTGTAAAAGTGAACCTATGACCAACGCAACGCTCACGTGCCCACGGTTATGGTTGTTTATGTGGACGTGAAGGTTAAGGGTCAATTTAATTTAAAAAGTAGAGCTCGGACAAAGTTTGCTTCTATTCGAAGATACTCGGTTAAAGCAAATCAATTTATCGGAAAGTCGTGTCGTGATTTGTCGAGAGATTATTTCTAGATGATTACAGCCGATAGGATTTCATTCTCTCGCTATGCAATACGTAATGCGGTATCTTATCTTTCATGCTGATCAAACGAAAGGATTTGATCTTTCAGATAGTTTAATTAAAAAATTGCCGCGATACGGAAGTCGCTATTAAAATCTTTACTTATATATATAGGGTAAACTCGGGTAAGATGGCCATACAGGAAAGGTGGCCAACATGGCCATCTTACCCGAGTTTACTCTAGTGCTGAATGCAACATGCCATTTCGATTCATTATTATTCTGATCTATTTATCTGATATATATACATATTATTTACCTGATACCTGATATCTTATTTATCTGATATAAAGTTTTGCACATGGAGTAAAAATCAAATACATAGACATATTTAAATATTCGTGTCGTAAAGAATATGTACATACGCATATATCTGTTTTTTCTATTTAATATTTAAGATCTTAGATGTACGTGTGAAGGAATTTAACACATTCCTGATAGCGTTTATATAGCCAGAAGCAAATAATTCTAATTGCCACGCGCAACAAACTTCGAATAATGCCTTTTGTGCAATTGAGATTGCTGCGTGGAATTTCTGTTCGCGTTGATGAGAGAGGAAAAAAATCTCACGACCCGGTTACAGCGTCGTCTCGGATCTATCAGATAGATAACTTCATCTATCAATTTGCGGTGGCACCATTGAGCAATTAAGTCTCGTTTGCCGGTTGCACGCCTATACGCCGCAGTCGTGCGCGCTATATTTCTGCGTCCAAAATAATTTCTTTAAAGTAATAATATTCTACGTAATTTTTTTCCTTTTAAGGAAAATTTATATATAGATGCGTCGACATAAAAATTTATGAATGATGAACATAATGATGAACAGAGTGGACAACGCGAAAGTGTGCAGCTTGCGAGATAAGAGACTTGATTTACAAGGAGTAATAAACGAGCGTTAGAAAAATATTTAGACGTTCTGTTTATAAGAGCGTACCATGTTTGTTATTGCATTTTTGGAATTTACGTTATGAGAAGTCACGTTCTGGTACCTTATTCTTCGAACCTGCATGTGCGTTTCTTGAGCAAACACAATGGCGGAATGCACGTTCATACAAAAATATTCTCTAGAGGATTGCAATTTCAGAGCCTGTTAAATTATTTTTTCACTTTGATAAAAGAAATATCGGATCCTATGATAAGAACAGAAATAATTTTAACAAATATATTTCTATAATATATACTTTTTTATTGTATTATATTTATATATAGTTTATATTAATTAGTATTTGTAATACAAATCCTTAAATTTACACGGAATTTATAAACAATTCCCTACAATTTTATATAGAAGTGCCTCAAAATAATACTCTCAATTTAACACGTATGATTCCGTATATTTATTACTATTCGATCATACAGGCATTATTGTTGCAAAATAAAAAGAAAAATATTTTTTGTAATTGCATATATATTTTTCTCGGATATTGGATAATTTGAATGGAAACTATTTTGATTATTTATTATTGCACGACCGCACTCCCTTCGATTGCTCTAATGATTGTTTATTTCTCCTCTCAGGTATAGCCATGAATAATTCACTCGGCTAAAGCGGCCAGGAGTTTCTCCGAATTCGAGACACCGAGAGAGACTCTGAGGACCAATCAAGATGGGTGAGCTTGTAGGATCCGCGAGTTTCCTTCACCTCGGCGACATTGTCAGCCTCTACGCCGAGGGAAATGTGTCCGGGTTTCTTTCCACGTTGGGGTAAGTGAGAGATGAAAAAAATAGAATTTCTAAGAGAATTAAGTATCTAACATGAAATGTTTGTCGGCTATTATTTAATCGAGCTGCAACGCAGTGACAACTTTAGCATGATCTCCGCGCCGCGAGTATTTTCATACTTCGGTTTCTCGCGCGAGAAAACGTCGGCAGGAATTTTTGTTTGATGTCTGCTCCTTCGAGAAGAGAGCCCAAACATACACATTTATATGTACGTTATGAAGGGAAACATCAAAGAAATTTTAGACCACGTTCAGCTGCATGTAGAAAATCGTATGCAGTCGATGATAACGTTTCAACAGCATTGCATCTCTCGTTTAGACTCGTAATTAAAGAAGAGTTTTAATTAAAGATATACATTTCATGGCATATGACGAGCGAAATGAAATCGTTGGCATGTACGTTGAATAGCGGATCATATAAAAATCAAGACCATTTTTTAGTAGGTTTTTGCAGAATTTTTTTCTACCCTGAATTTAATAATATTCTTCATGCGCAAATGTAAAACTCGAGAAAAATTTACATTATTATCATGCGAAAATGTATTAACGTAGTAAGTGAATCGAACTCAAAGTTCACTCTGTATAATCAGATTGCTGCATATAACGGAAATACCTATCGTTACGTTTTCTAAGGCGAAGTTTCAAGGGCGCCGGAGTCTTATTGTTAATAGTTTGCAGCATTTAGGCAGATTCAAAAGCCAGACATTCTTGCAGAATGTAGATCCTATTCATATTCCGAGCACCACGAGTTCCTGACCTTAGATATTTATCTATTTGGGCTGTTTACGTCCTCCATTCGAGGTAACCGACTTTATCATTTCCGCGATTCCCCTATCACTCTGATTTCAAGCGTACTGACTGTACATCGAAAGTTGAAGTTTTAAATTGCAACACTGTGACTTTCAGTACGTATTATTATGCGAAATTCAATATTGTAAAAGCGTAGAAAATGTAATTATTAGCGTTGCGACGTTTTTCACGTTGTGAAAGTTAACGTTTCCTGATGACGTAACATCTTTCGCATTATTTTAAAATGTTTTTTAATTAAAGAATGTGTGAAAGACGATATGCAGAATATTTTGTGTAACGTACTGGAAGGAAAGGAATAGGAAGATAAAGTTTATCCTCTTTCGACATATATAACGAGTTAGTTGCATAATCTTATCATACGTATCTTTGAAGTGACCATATGGGTTTCATATTGTAAACACTTAATAATATATTGCTATCATTGTCGAGTGAAAACAATAATCGTACGATTATTTATCACGTTACACGTATTTACGTTTTATGCTTATTGTTAGATCGCGCGACTTCTAGTAATATAACGGCTTCATAAAAGCTCGTAGTAGATTCGTATCAAGATACTTTTTTTTTCTCACGCAACAAGTACTGCACAGAAACGAGATTGTATTTGCTTACACCTGTTTATTCGTCACGCACTGTTTCGGCAGAAAGACTGCGCTTTATGTGCATTATACGTTCTAACTTACATATTAGCAGAAGAAAGCTGTACTCTTAGATCTGTAAATTATCTGTTCCAGAATTGCCTTTTTAGTTTTAAGTATTAGTAATTAAAGCAAAAATATTGTCAGTGGTTAAGAAAAATTATGGTTGTTCTATGTTTTAATGTTGAAACATTGTGAAAAAACTTTGGATATTAAAAAAAATTTCAATAGAATAAAATAAAATTTTGTCTGTAAATGTTACGGCATGTTGAGATCGCGATTTTTAATTAGTTTTTTAATTAGAGTTTTAGTTTAACGTAAGTATAATCTAACGATTCGTTGCAATGCACTTAATATTGAAAATTGCAACAAATATTGACTTCCTATATATAAAATCGCTTAGCAAGAGAAACGTTAACTCGAATTACTTTTGTATGTGTTTCGTAATTTAAGCTTTCACACATACACTCATACATACATATTCTCGTATAAGTGACATTAAAAAATTCTTTTGTACACATTTCTATAGAACGACTTTACGAAACTTGGAAACTTTTACAAAGAAGAGGAAATTATTATATAAGAGGAAATTATTAACGTCACATCAAACGCATCATGTATTTCTATACAATATTTATCGCTGAAAAATCGCACCTGGCTCTTTCAAGTTTTTTTTTGCGTGTCACACGCGTCAATTACAGTTTGACGTTTTTGACAGGCGTCCAATCAGCCCCGTCGACAAATTTATGGAAATTTATAATGTTAACTGTACTTATCGCGTGCAGGAGTTTCATCTTCCTCGCTGAGAGGTCGGGGCGTGTCTAAGGGTGTAAAGTTTCTTCCGCGTTACACCTGAGGGAACAGCGTTAAAGCGAGAGAGCCGCGCGAAGGTCCCACGTCAATATAGGTTCCGCCGGCACAGGCATATTATTAAATTCGCACCTGCGTATAAAGCCTCGCGATCGATGAGCAATTATTTCGCCCGACTTTAGTAACGTCGCCATGGATGTGTATTACCCGCGCTAATGAACCCGATGAGCCGACGTCACGCGGACGTCGGGTAATAAGGCAGGATCGCTCTTTGTGTCCCGACGTTGTTGCTGAGCTCGCGTACTCAACTGCGCAGATTTCCCTCAAAAGGGTGGTACGCGCGGCGTGGCGTTAAAATACCTACCTTCGACCCGACATCCTCGATCTTGCCCTGATTACGAACCGGATAAAATATAAACGGCCGGAGAGACACGACACGCGTAATGAACGATGAATGAGTTTTGTATCGATTATTGCTAATATGAATATAATAACGGCTGCCGCCGCCGGAATACAGCGAAATTTGCGCGATGTTTTTTTTTATCTCTCATCAGCGGCTATTCACTGTGTTTATTTAAAAGCGAAAATGGCTTTTTTAGCAGCGAGAAAAGCGATTCTGCATACACCGTTTGGCAAACATTTGTGCAGCAGTCGAAGTATTTTAGCCTGACTCCGCATGCTAGCTAGCCGTGAAAAGAGCGAGCTGGTTTTAAAACATACAATGCTGTTTTGTTATTATCCGCCAGAGTATTAAATGCGAATATCTAATAAAGAAACATTTTCGAAATTATCCTCGTTAAACATATCTGCAATCTTTTAATGCTCGCTGATTGTTTTTGTCGGCTCCCGTAAGCGGAGAGGATTATAGAGATTAAATTACAATACTTTGATATCTTCTTTAGTCTGCATTTTTGCCAACGTAATGTTAACATTTCCAGATTTATCTAGACGGAGTTTACACAGCGGCGTAATCGTGTACACAGCTAAAACAGCTATTGACCAAAAATGCGGAAAATGCGTGACCGGTCGATTTTTCTGGACGTATGTTTACGCAGCTACGCAATTTACAATCATGCAGGCTAGACCTTTGACCCATTTGCAGCGCTTTTATTGCTTTTCTTTTAATTTTATTTCTGTTGTTGTCGAACGTTACTCATAAACGCTTATCGGTTTCCCGAAGATGTTGTCTCCCGCGATTCGATTGATAGTTCCGCGAAAGTTTCTCTCCATCTGCGAAGTAAATAGATTGACTGAATATATGATGGATAATAGGCGACAATGCGATGTCAAGTTAACACTTTGATTACCATAATGGTCATCCATGCATGATCATCCGACTGGCGCCTGACATTTGCCTGACTGGCGCCAGGCGTTATCGAAATTTTTTAAAGCATTAGTAAAAACCATAAATACCATGTAATATGACATTTTGAATGGCTAGATAATAGCTAGATAATAACGTAAAATAAAATGTACAATATTCAACACACATTTATCTCTTAAGAATATATTCTTATTTAATCATGTTATACTTTTATCATGCTTATGATAATTTAACTGTGGCCTACATAGTAAAAACATACCCAAATTCGCTGGGCAGGCAATGTGTTAAAGTGATTAGATAAGCAATCGTTGTATCAATAGCAATTGAGCAAAGAGCGAGGAGCTACCGCTTAAATTTGAACGTGTCAATCGTTGCCCGCAGAATTTCGCCGGTCGTGAATCGTGATAGAAGCGATGTGCGCGTGCGACGTTTAGATAAAAATTTGAACGTTTGGGAGTGGCGTCTGGCGGCATTGGGAAATAAAAGGCGAAAAAGAGAAAAAGGAAGAAGGCGAGACGATCTTTTTACATAATGGATCACGTACGAGAGCATCATCACGTGTTCTCGAAACCACGGACGTATATTTTCGGACGCCATGACTCGCGCGACAGACAGGACTCGCCCCGTCGTCGTTCGCTCATGTCGAGGTCTCGTAAACTCGCGGTTGTTTTGCGCGGGCTTTCAGAGGCCTCGCTCATACTTTATCGTCGTTTGATGCTGTGAAGTACTCGCGGTAAATATCCTCTCGACGATCCGCGGAAGGAGCAGCAGGAATCCATCCATTAGACGCGTTTCGGTGGTATATATCGCGGAAATAGGTCGCGTACACACATTTCGCCCAACCCCCGCTAAAACCGTGCGCTCATGAATGAATACCGCGCTCCGCGCTCTCAAGATCGCGGTGATCTTATCGATTCAGAGGCAGCATTTACAGAGAGGATTTAAAGCGAGTATTGTTCTCTGATTTTCGTGCGTTTAATATTCGCACAAAAGCGAACGACACCGAAAATATCGATTTCATATTTACCCTTGTGCAATCGAGAGGGATTTTATTTTAGGGAATAACGTTGAAGTCTTTTCCACACAATGAATTAAAAATAATATCGTGTGATATATGTATATTGTAAAATCGACAAAAAAATTGTCGCATTTTATAGAAACAAAACATTTAAATACAATAAAAATCGTGTTTATTTCACACAACCGAGGTTTTATTTTATCTTATTTTACATACAAGTTTTATTGAATGTTTTATCTATGTTTTTCTTTTAATTTGTCACGAAAATGAATATTCATGATTTTGAATGTTTGTATTGTTCCGAAAGAAGAAAAATCTCTTCGTAATGTTTTGTTTTACTTTTCAGCTACAGATAACATCCGCGTCAAAGTTTATTGGTACGCTTTAAGTTTTAAAGATATATTCATTGATTAAGTCTTTTTAAACGTTTAGCTTTACCGCGATCGCACGCAAGGATCACGCAAGTATATATGCAAACATGCGATGAGGGACGCGTTGCGTGCCGCCTTTCACTTTCCTAATTACCGCGTTCCGTTACAACGTGACTTGAATACGAAATTGATCGAAATGAGAGAGCGCGAGTCTCGATACCGGTCATGATCTTCCGGCGCACGCTAATGAAAAGGCCCTAATTTGTGACTCGATAAATGCGTCGGCGCGCGAAATCATCGGTAATAACTGTCACGGGCATCCGCAGTACCCGCTTTATTCCGGGGAATTTAATGACACTGATGACAGGACTATTTCCAGAAGTGCGGTTAATAGCAGTGATGAGATTGCCCTTATTCTCCGACCGTGAGCAGGTGAATCTCGTTAAATTTCGTGTTCTGTTATGTGCCGCAATTGCTATCGTAGAATTTTTAGATTATTAATAACCTTGAAACTTCTTCGAAATGATTCTCTTAATAAATAATGTTTTATAGTATTGTATCCTTAATATAATATTAGACCTTTATTACGCTATTTCTGTTGAAACCTTAACTTTTTAAGAATGGATATTTTAAGCGAGCCTTATCGTGCAGGACGTAAAAAAAGAAGGAAAAATAAGCTACTTATGCAAACAAAATTTTAATTAGAATTGGAATTTTTTTATTTAAATAATTATGTAAATAATAAATTTGAATCTTGTTTTATTATTGGAATGTAATATTATGGCAGTATTAAAACATACTGCAAAGTATAGTGTGGCTTATTTGCCACGCCCATGTTTAAAAAGTTAAAAATAGGAAGTAGTTTCTTGTCGAACAACTTCTTCCCGAAATTAAATTGTCCGACACAGCTATGATAGGCCTTTCTTCTATTCCATTTTTTTCGATTACTAAATTTTATCCGATTTTTATCCCCTTTTCTAAAGATTTTTTCTTTAAAATCAATCTATACTTTGATATTAGGACACATATCGTATATTATCTGGTTATGATTACGTTAACACAAAACTGCGCTGCTTATTAAACAAAGATTCGTCTTGGGCTCAATCATTCTTTTCGTCAGTAACTTATAGATAATGAACGAATCTTCGACTCAGCATACTACTTTACTGCAATTTGGCTTATTGCCTGTATCATAGTCTGAATAATTTTTAATCAAAAAGGAAAGTGTTTCTCAACATTTGCTTGTCGCGTGTAACAGTTTGAGGTGTCACGAAGTGCGGTGGCATTAGAGAACAAAACTTTGTATACAGTTCGACGATGGATTTCCCATACATCACCCAAGTTGGTCACGTGGCCATCGGTGTAATAATTTAGAGATTAGTAGTTTGCGCGCGATCGATGTGTCACTCGCGTTCGAACTCGTAAAGATGATATTCGCGAGCTGATATAGAGTCACGCCGACACATAAACACATACGCTAAAAATTTTATATGTAAAGCTCGTTGAGATTGTAGAATTTTACAAAGTCTGAACCGGTTTTGCCGCTGGTGTAATATTCACATATAGCCTGTGCAAAACGCGAATTATGCAAGATCAATCTCTAAATATATGACACATCGCGAGTTTACATCGTCGCTTCGATATATTTCAATTATTTCATACTTTTGATACCTATAATCAAACTTTTATATATATATATATATATATATATATATATATATATATATATATATATATATGTATATATATTAAGTAAGTCATGACCATATAAGTAAGTCATGACCGTTAAGTTGATAATTATCAAGTAAATAGAAAATGTGCTAATATATGGTCAAGTTGAATCTTTTGTGCCTAATAATATTTTTTGCGTGAATTTATTTTTACATTTTTCGCTTCACAAACCACGTGCCATTACTGTCGGTCTTGAAACGCAGTCTGCAGCTGAAGCTAGATTAATACAATTGCATAATTAAATTGAGAATCAATTTAAGCTTTTTTTATACACTGTGCTTTTTACATATCGTAAATCGTATAACCGATAATTCCGAGATATTAGTCGCGCGACGTGTTGGCTGTCATGCCGGATAAATTTGTAACGATCATTAATTCGTATTGTCACTTCAATGCCTAAACCAGTTTGTTCCAGAACTCGTTATGATTGTGCCTTTTGACGCACGAGCACCATAAATCAGCGGTATAATAATTCCGGGATGCTGTACGCGCGCGCGCGCATAATACGACCATCACTCGACATGAGTTTGCGGCATTTATGTATATTCACAATACCAGCACTCGGTAGCATTATGTTGTTTCGTATGTGCAATTGTTACGAGTCGAGAGCTTGCTACGAGCATAATTTCGTAATATTGTTTACGCAGAAAGATCGTGATGCGTAATAAAACGAGATTTCCGAGACGTGTAAGTCATATAATGGCACTTGTATAATAAGAATTGCGTTATTTTACATACAGTTATTACGCATTGCGAGCTAACGTTTAGCGTTTTGCCAAGATGTAACAATCTCGTGGCATTGGACACACGAGAGAAGAGCGTCGCGCAAAATCAATCTGCGGCGTTCGCGCGCGGGGTTCACTCAATTTCGCGAAATTGATACGAGCCGAATGTAGATAACGTGATATGCAATTTGTACCCGTTGCATGCTCGTCGCGATCGATCGATTTCGACGTTGTTGATAGAACTAATTTCCATTTCTCTCGTGACGCAACCCCCGATTCCGCGTGCACCTGTCACTCGCGTCGCGATGACAACCGATGCGGTAACTGGTCGCAGATGAAAGGGCCGTTAATTAATTCCCACAAGCGACGGTTGCAAAAACAACAGCGGAATCAGGCGCGAAAATAATTACCAGCAAACTCGCGCTGTAAATTCGCGAGTTTAAATTTTCCGAGCGTAATGTTGCACTTTCATCGATCAGCACGCGATGTATTTCGGGCCGTGTCTCTTCGTCTTCACCCTGCTTCTTCCCTGGCTTTGTGCGAGTATTTTAACGTTGTTATATCGGAAGTTGATAAAAAGGGGCTTATGTATTACTATCATGCGCGTATCATTATCATGCGCGCGCTATATAAATACGGAAACGTTTTAAGCATTGTCTGTGCGTTATTTGGCGTTTTTATTACCGCTCCGGCATCGCAGCGACGATGAAGATGTTTATTAACGGCTTAAGCGGATTTGTAAATTCTTTATGCTGATTTACAGATCGTAATTTAGTATATCTTCTGATTGTACGCAAACGCACGTATCTAGACGTAAATTGATTGCATTACGCATATTTATTCATGGTAGAATCCCGAATTACCATATTACTCGAGCTACCGTAGAAATTTTACTCATTTGGGTACCATTGAAAGCTTATTAATAATAAATGGTCATGGTAATCGGTCGCGAATACATCATCATCCGTTCTATTGTTTTGGCATCACCGGTTTTACATTAATTACATCGGGTATGCGAGGGATGCTGTTTCTCGTTTCGTTGCTGCGGGCAGCAATTACGCATTTTGATTGGGTCGCTTTTAAAATCATGGAAAGAGCTTTCAATTTTTTTTGAATATTTATCAGGCGGTTTCGACAGATAAAAACGCGGGAACGTCGCGTTGCATCTCGATCGCCTAAAGAATTTATATTTTTATATTTGCAATTTTGCGCACGCCCGAGTTGCTCGCCTTCCGCTTCATTTCTGATACTCCAACAACAAACACAGCAACAACTACACGGTGACACAACGGCGATCCTCTTGTAATCCCAGCTGCGCTCGATGCGGAGCAGCAACGGTGACACGGTGTCGCTAGAAATAACAATATCGGATTTTGTACATGTGTACGTGTGTGTGTTATCCTATAGTCGTCATAGCGTCTTCTGATCTAAATAATATTCCGAGTTATGCTCGCTTTGGGAGTCGCGTCTCGTCTGCTGAAACCGGCTATTTTCTCGTTTTCCACTCTTGTACTACGGACTACGCTAAAAAATCATTCTTTCGTTTAAAGTATAATTACGACGTCTGTTACAGCTTTGTTTCCAACAGCTTTGTTACTCACGCAGACGTTGTTAAATCGCACTACGATATTTCAAGGCCGATGAGTATTCTACGTGGTATATTAATATTCGCAATATTGTGGGCAGAAATAGATTTCTTGAAGAACGTGGCAAAGAAGAAGCAAGGAAGAACTGTCATATCTTTATGTTGCGTACAATATTTGTGATATAAACATATGCAAGTACCGAAATCTAAATCGTGATGCATTCATGAAGTTCACCTTAAAAAAAAAAATCTCTATTACTTTACTTAGAGAGGATAAGACGAAATAAAATCCTTTTTTAAAAATTAATTTTTCCGTTAACATTGCCATCGCAATCCAATTACGAAGCCGCACTTCACGAGAAACACGAAGCAGTATGACTTTATCCGTAAAAAGACTAAAAAGCGAGAGCACTGGATATCTTTTGCGTTAGATATCTGTTTTGACCCGTTACGTAAGACGGAGCAAATTCGTGTTTTATTCCCCGCGGCGGCTTCGGAAACGCCAAAGCGGCGTTAATCACGACGACGCAAAGCGCCGCCGTTAATCACGCCAAGTACACACGTATTTGCGGCCATGTGCCACAGACACGCACAACGGTGCACACGGGAGTTCTCTCCCTGTGTTTGCACACCGAATAGATGGAGGAGATTCTTCGTTGGCTCCCCGAGTGCTCCGACTTTCTATCCTACAATTCATCTATTGTTTCGGCGGCTTCGCTGCCGGGAGGTCGTCCAAAGTGTTCCATCATTCGACACGTTCCGTTCAAAGCGAAAAGGATCAATAAATCGTCGACTGTACACCCGCGAGCGAGAAAATCAATCGTAATTAATTGGAGCGGTTTTGCGAAGAGCACCCGTGCAATTATATTATTTTGTTATAATAAACGAATTTAATTAAAATTAAAATTGTGAATGCCCTTTGAAATTTTAGCACGAGCGAGCTTGATGCTTCAAATCTTTATACTCTTTACTACTCTTTATTACTCTTTAGTCTTTATACTCTTTATACTCACTATCAATTTTGCTGTATAAAGGCAGGTATAGAAAAAGAACGTGTAACGCAATTTGCATCATGCTGATATTTTCCACGAAAATGAGATTGTTATTACTGATACATGAAATATTGCTTGTCGTTTTTCTCTGAAAGAATTTGGATTATTTTTATATATTTTATTAATTTCTACTTATCTACATTGTTTTATGAGACATTTAAATTATCTTTAAGTATATATAATTTATACTTGTTACATCTGCCTCTCTTATTAATGTCGAGAAGTACTATTTAACATAGTAGGTGTTTCTCTTGTCTGTGGATTTGTCTGTGGTGAGATGTGAATCGCGAATAACGTTCTTGTTGCCTTTCAACTTGCGAGGAGTTTACCTTTGCCGGGAGAAGCCTAATCGCAATCTTGTTAGCAAGTCAGAAAAGCTTATATTCATACATACTTAGTAGTTAACAAACAACATTTTTAGCGGTTATTAGAAAACGGTATTAATTTGAAAACGCAGTTTCTAGATCGACGAGAAAAGATGCGGTTAGACAACGATTTATGAATGTTAGCCGGTAAACGATTAATGCCAATGCAGCTCGATAAGGGCTATAATTTACATTTTGAAAATTATATCTTGATACGGCTTACAATACGTATTTAATTAATAAATTATTAATTGACGTGATATTTAGCGCGCGCTCGTTATCTTAATTATTGGCTTCTGTATAAACCCAGATAAGCGAGCGATGATATCTCGATTTGTACTAGATTGAGTCGCAGTCCGAGTATGCGATAGTTGCAAGCTTATACGCTTTTCACGCTGTTATTTCCGAGCGACGTTGGATATATCACGTTTCCGTGTAAATTTTAAAGCACACTTAATCCGAGTTTCTACAAAGTTTCTAATTATTCATCTCGGGTTCCTGCGCGACTATATTATGCAAGACGTGAGATCATCTTTACGTCCTATTAATGTGAGATACGCCGATCAATAGCTCGCTTGGTGTCTACCGAGTTGCGATCGCGCCTTTGTCACTGTAAAATGACGTTCTACTTCGACATTTCCATTGTAACTTTTTTCCCGCGGAACGCTACGATAAATCATATATACGATGTGTGGCGTATAATAAAAAAATTGAATACGCGAATAAATAAAACGCGAATGATAAAACTTTACGATGCATCGTGATGTATAAAAACAGAATGCAGCAGAGAATATATGTTATAGGGTAGATTTTTCTATTTTACAGATGTCTTGCGACTTTTATAGCAACAAAGAAGTGCTTTTACGGCAATTTTTTGCGCATGATTGATGACGTACGATATGAAATCTCTCTTCCTCTCTCTCTCTCTCTCTCTTTTTCTCTCTCTTTCTTTGACGCAATGCTTTAAAGCTGCCAGGCAGAACAAGCCAGGACCTACCTCAATATCGACCTATATATCGCTGTTTCACCTCGCCCGGACCACATTTATTTAACGATGGTTTGCTCGCAATGTTGGTATTGCATAGCTGTAAAGCCGGAGGTGTGGCTATTATGTCTGTTCCACGCTGGAACTTCGTGTATTATCAGTGTTACGTGATAATACGCTATTGCGATATGATTAGGCTAATCACTGCAAAAAAATGAAAAGCGCGAAGTTAATGCGTGATAAATATTTAAAGAATATATTTTCTTTTATGTAGTATTACAATTGTGTGCTAATAATTGCTTTGCTTTTTGAAAAACGCGACGTTTAATTTACATTATTCTCTGATAAATAAGAGACTTCATGAAATAAATTTCTTTATTTGTTGTTTCAAAACGATTAATATATTTAATATATTTATATCTTGCATATTTGTTAGTTCGGCAATGTATATTATTTTCAGGCTGGTCGACGACAGGTGTGTAGTATGTCCTGAAGCTGGAGATTTGTCGAATCCACCGAAGAAATTCAGAGGTAATTTACACTTTTTAAACGTCTTTATTTTTGCTCTTTGATTGATTCTTCTTTTTTGAATTAACATCATATTAAGTAAATATATTAATAAATTTATTGGCAGTTTTTCCGACATTTAATTTTCTTAAACGTTATTATCCCGCGAAAATTAAAGTAGACGATGTTGGAGTAAACATGAGAAATGCCGAGCGATAGCAATCGTTGACTTTTTTAGATTGCCTCTTCAAAATATGTCCTATGAACCGGTATTCCGCCCAAAAGCAATTCTGGAAGGCAGCGAAACAGAGTGCGAGTTCGGGCACTGATGCCAGCTTGCTCAAAAGACTTCACGTAAGTATGCGGAAGATGCTACACTATTTAAATTAACGATTTAAATTCATCCACAATTAATTAAAGATTGCAAGAAAAATACACTCATACAAGCATATTCCTCTTATATAAAGTTGGAAACGGTAGATTTATTAACATACGATGCGTCTGAAGGGTAAATAAATGCGTGATGACTGATGAACATTAACACTCCCATATAAGAGTGCTTATAGATACGGGGATAGCTAACCGGTTCTTAATGTTATGACCAGTTTACTGATTATTTAATCGAGTTTTTTTTACTGTGTATTAAACTGTGCGTTATATTGTGTACGCTTAATTGTCTCTGATTCTCCAGGTTTTGAAATTGAAAGGAAGATAATATATCTTACATATGTATCTTGACATAAATTATATTGTTTTGCAATTTATCTACGATAGTTTTTAGTTGTTGATAATTACACCAGTTTAAAATACGTAACACTGTTGTTATTGGGTTTTTAATAGCGTTACGCAAATGTATCTTTTATTTTCCACGCCATTTAATGGGAAATTATTTTTATCTCAGCATGCGGCCGAAATCGAGAAAAAGCAAAATGAGACTGAAAACAAGAAACTGTTGGGCTCCGTGGTTTCCTACGGTAACGTCGTCCAGGTAAGAAAATAAAAATCTTTTCTTCCTAGAAGGAAAATCCGTTGCAAGTGACATTATTTTATTAAAGTATATCTTGAACGCTTTATGCTTGACCGCATATTCTTATAACGTAAAGTGGTTATCTGAGTAATAATAGATTTATCAATACCGCTAGGGGAGCGGTTTTCCCCTCAACAACTTCTTTTTTCGCAAAGCGATCATAAAAACTGTTTGGTACATCCATTGTATTGACGTAGTTATCTTGTAATAGATAAGTCTTGTATAGATAAGTGTTTGTGCTAATTAACGAGTTTTCCTTCTTCGCGATATTGTTGCCATGTCGGAAAATAGAAGCGGCGTTAAGTTTCTAGCAAATAATTAAATTTCCCTTTTACATTGTAGCGCATTGTTGCTAAAAATTATGAAATTATATAGCGCTTTGATCATCGGCAGATCAGATAACGTTGTGAAACGAACATTATGTTGCACCTATGATGTATTATAGATGTATTATAGATTGTATCTTCGATCGCAAAGGTAGCCATTAGACGTTTAATTAATTTCTGCTATAATGTATTCTTCATGAATCATCGATTCTCTTATCTTTCATTGATCTAGATATTATATAAGTTAATTAATCATTTTCAGTATATATTATCTTGGTTTATACGTTATATATACTATCATACATTGCAAAATTATCTACTTATTATAGCTTCTATTTAATTTCCGGTATAACTCATCGTAATAAAATACAAACTCGTTCGAAATATGCACAGCGAATGTTGTACAATGCAAATATATGAGAATATATAATTAGCATAGAGAGATTAATTTTATCGACATTGCGCTGCGTGCGTTTATATAAATAAATTTATGTTATATTTATACGCGTTGCACGCGTACGAATACAATTATTTATGTTGATTCTTTTTATGCGGCAGTTGCTGCATCTCAAGTCCAACAAATTCCTGACGGTAAACAAGAGGCTACCGGCGTTGCTGGAGAAGAATGCGATGAGAGTTTACTTGGACGCGAACGGAAACGAGGGCTCATGGCTTTACATAATGCCGTTCTACAAGCTGCGCAGCGACGGCGACAGCGTCGTCGTCGGGGACAAGGTGATCATGGAGCCGGTGAACTCGGGTCGTCAGGGCCTCCACGTGGCCGCCAATTACGAACTGAGCGACAATCCCGGCTGCAAGGAAGTCAACGTCGTGAACTCGTCCACCTCCTGGAAGGTGACCCTCTTCATGGAGCATCGGGAGAACCAGGAAGAGATTCTTAAGGGCGGCGACGTGGTGCGACTGTTTCACGCCGAGCAAGAAAAGTTTCTGACCATGGACGAGTATAAGAAAAAGCAACACGTGTTTCTCAGAACGACGGGCAGGACCAGTGCTACCGCGGCCACCAGCAGTAAAGCCTTGTGGGAAGTCGAGGTGAGATGAGCTAATCAAGTTTATATAAATTTATTTATATAAGGATACTGTATTTTATTTAACGTGCAACAATCGAAATTGAGCTTTCGAAATTTCATTGTTCGAATTCCCGTTGTACGAAGCGTTCATGCTGATTATTCTGGGCGCGTCTGTTTCTTATAAGTAATGCATGCTATTTATTTATTGATGAGTAGGTGGTGCAGCACGATCCGTGCAGAGGCGGCGCTGGCCACTGGAATTCACTCTTCAGGTTTAAACACTTAGCAACTGGCCAATATCTCGCCGCTGAGGTTGATCCGGAAGAACCACGGGAACCCGTGAAGGGCAAGCGCGGTAAGGCATACAGATACTTTGAAATTAATATACTAGAGTACACATCTAATATTTTTAATTGGAAAATGTTTTATTATAATTTTATTATAACTTGTTCTAAAAATATTTGGATAGTTTCATTTGTGGTTAATGAAATAACGGTAGGGATTGATCGTTCATATACATACGATGATTTAATAGATCCACCTGGACCGGTCTACAGATTAGTGTCGGTGCCGCATAGTAACGAGATTAGCTCGTTATTTGAACTAGATCCCACAACGCTAACGCGGGGCGATAGTCTGGTTCCGCAATCGTCCTTTGTTAGATTACATCACATATGCACAAATACTTGGGTCCATTCAACAAGCGTCCCGATCGATAAGGATGACGAGAAGCCCGTGATGTCGAAGGTACTATAGCATATTCTGGCGATTATAATTCTTCTGCGTCAGATATTGTAAATAAAGTTCATGAATGGAAGAAATACTAATTAAATTACTCGGGCTTTTTTAATTACTTGTTAGGTGGGTTGCGCGACCAGCAAAGAGGATAAAGAGGCTTTTGCCTTGAGATCCGTGTCGCCGGTCGAAGTGCGTGATTTAGATTTCGCGAATGACGCCTGCAAGGTGTTGACGGCGATGAACAGCAAGCTGGAAAAGGGGACCATCTCGCACAATGAACGAAGAGCTGTCATTAGCTTGCTGCAAGACATCGTATACTTCATAGCTGGATTAGAGAATGAGCAGAATAAATCCGAGGCGTTAGAACTGATCGTTACAAATGCCGTGAGGGACCGCCAGAAATTATTGCGCGAACAGTACATTCTTGGCCAGTTATTCAAAATATTGCAGGTATTTTAACTTGACATTGATCGTACAGAAATAATATCAGTGAAAACGAGAGCGTCTCAAGACATCTAATTACAGGCTCCGTTCTTGGAATCTGCAGAGGGTGAGGGACCATTTCTTAGGATAGAGGAGCTCAATGATCCAAGACACGCTCCATACAAATACATGTTTCGTCTATGTTATCGAATACTCAGACTTTCTCAACAGGATTATAGAAAGAATCAGGTATTGTGATATTGCACGATATATAAATTGATTATATTGTAAATTTATTATTATTACAAAAATTTATTACAAAAATTTATTATTACAAAAATATTTTATATTCTTTTTCCTACATAGGAATACATTGCTAAATATTTTGCCTTTATGCAAAAACAAATCGGCTACGATATTCTAGCGGAAGATACCATTACTGCGCTTTTACATAATAACAGAAAGTTGTTGGAAAAGCATATAACAGCTGCTGAAATAGAGACATTTGTGGGTCTCGTTAGAAAAAATATGCGTAACTGGGAATCGAGATTTCTGGATTATTTATCGGATCTATGTATTTCTAATAAGAAAGCAATAGCTGTGACACAAGAATTGATTTGTAAAAGCGTACTTAGTGAAAAGAACAAAGATATTCTGATAGAAACAAAGTAAGTACGACAAACAGCATGAACAGTGTATTAATTTCTCTAATACATTTTATTTACTTTAGAATGGTGAAGACCCAGGTAGAAGTTGAAGATATTGATGAGAAACAAGAAAATGCCGAACCAAGAATCACTGTTATAGAAGAGTTTGAAGTTCTATTAGAATGGAATAATGGAACTGTTAGTATGCTTAATAAGTAATTTATTAAAATGTAGTGTATAGTATGCAAATTAATATGATGTTTATTGCAGAATTCAATGTCTTTGAGTGAATTATCAAGAGGAGCGAAAATGGGAAACATTCAAGACGCAGCGATATTAGATTATTACAGGCATCAGTTAAATCTCTTTAGTAACATGTGCTTGAATAGACAGTATTTAGCGCTAAATAATCTGTCACCACACTTGGACATTGATCTTATACTTAAGTAAGTACATACATTTATCTTTAAAGTAAGGATTATTTTTAAGTTATATGATATATCTTAATTTGTGGAATTATTTTTTTTTTACAGATGTATGGAAGATGAAACAGTGCCATACGAATTACGCGCATCATTTTGCCGACTAATGCTACATCTTCACGTAGATAGAGATCCGCAAGAACAAGTAACTCCTGTAAAATATGCTCGTCTTTGGTCAGAAATTCCGTCAAAAATGAGCATAAATGAGTACGTAAAAAAATAATAATAAAATTAGCATATTAGAAATATGTTTAAAATATTTCTTTTTCGCAATTCTAGTTATGATACGAATAAAATGCCGGACGAAAGTAAAGAGGCTGTACGTACTAGATTTAGTTCGACAATCATGTTCGTTGAGGATTATCTGTGTAACGTTGTCGCGAAAATGTGGTCTTTTGGCGATCAAGAGCAGAATAAACTCACATTTGAGGTACACGCAAATTCTTGCTTTTTTTCTATTTTTTGAAATATAATAAGTTATAATTAATTCGCTATATTTCACTAGGTTGTCAAATTAGCACGTGATCTAATTTACTTTGGATTCTACAGTTTTAATGATCTATTAAGCTTAACAAAGACATTGCTTAGTATTTTGGATTGTATATCAGAGAATGAATCCACTGATGGAAAGACGGGTATACCTACGGGTGATATTGATTGTAAGTTTAATATTTCTGTTATTTCCATTTGATAAGACATAATTATATTCTGTACCGTTTATTGACAAATTTTTAATAAACCCCATAAACAATAGTAGTGAAGACATTTTGATTCATTTATATATATATATACCATTCGCGTGCATGGTAGTAATCTCGTAATAACAATAAAGTTTGATCTATTTTCTTGCATTACACAATGCATTGAATGCATCACTGATATAATAAATTTTCCCTTCTATTCTTTCAATCATTTTCATGAGCAGCTTTTACATTCTGGTTTCAAGCATTGCTTTCGGAAATTTGTATATAACGTTCTTTTTTATAGTGCTGTAATATATTAGTATTATATGTAATCCATGCTTCGCATTATATGAATATCCCTTTCATAATAATATACTTTTACGCAACTATGGTATATTATTGTGTGGTAAATACCATACGGTTTAAAACTAATCAATTTACTCTTGTAAATATTTCATCCCAGCTGATACGGATGATGAGGAGGCAGGTAATATCCTATTAGAAAGCTTATGTTAAAAGCTAACTAAACTGTAATATCTGGAATGAATATTAATATGATTAAGCATGCAATCTTATCATTATACATTGTACAAAGTATCTTTACAAAACTTTCAATTGCTTAAACAGCTTTAATTGCTTCTTTATAATTTTTTATTGTTAGAAATGAGCACAAGAAACTTGAATATAAAAATATTATATATTAACAATTTATGATATGTAATATCCTTAATTATTAGACAGATACAATCTTTATTCTATTTAATATTTTGGAATAAAAATTTCTTGTCTTTTTTCTGTAACAGATAACAAAATAGTCATTATTTTATACGTTAGTTGATTTAATATGTTTTAATACAAATTAAATTTTTCTGTTGTGTACTATAATTTTTAATTGTGTGATATATGTAAATATATAATATTATATATATGTAATATTATACAATTATTATTTCTTTTTATTTATTGACTTATAAATTTCTATTTATTATAATATAGCTGAAGGAGGTATTCTAAGATGCATTGGCGATATGGGTGCTGTGATGACGAATTTAACATTAGGACCAGCCGGCCAAGTGCTAGCTAGCTCTTCTCCAAGACCAAAGCCATTAATGAAGAAGGAATATCCCTTAGTGATGGACACAAAGCTTAAGATAATCGAGATCTTGCAGTTCATTCTGGATGTTCGATTGGATTATAGAATCTCTTGTCTTTTGAGCATATTCAAACGAGAATTCGATGAGACAGCATCGACGGCTGCGGAGAAAACGGGAGACGTTAATCTAGGACAAAAAGCTATTGATTTAGAATCAATCGGTGCACAGGCAGAAGGAATATTTGGTAGCAGGTAACATATTTTTGGATATAATGCATGAAAAGTGATCATCTTATAGAATGTTTAATTTCTTGTTTTTTTTTTTTATAGCGAGGAATGCGCAGCGCTGGATTTAGATGGCCAAGGAGGTAGAACATTTTTACGCGTTCTATTACATCTGGCTATGCACGATTATCCTCCATTGGTCTCTGGAGCCTTACATTTATTATTTAGACATTTTAGCCAAAGGCAAGAAGTTTTACAAGCATTTAAACAGGTTAGACCTTTTTCGGATATTGAAGTATAAATTATTAATAAGTATTTATGAGAATAATGAAAGAAATTATTTAATAATATGAACACATGGTTAACAGGTGCAGCTTTTGGTTTCGGATAGCGATGTAGAATCATACAAACAAATAAAGGCAGATTTAGACATTTTGCGCCAATCTGTCGAGAAATCTGAGCTTTGGGTATATAAATCCAAGGCAACAGAGGAACATGGAAATAAGAAGAAGAAGAAGAAGAGTAAAGAAGAAGAAGATGAAGCTACAGTTCCTCGCAAAACACCTCTGTTATCTACATTAGACAAACAAGGTTTTTGTCTTATTAATTGTTATTTCATAGATTTTTTTTAAATGAAAAGTGAATAAAGAATTATTTCTTAAAGGGTCTGCTATTGATTTGGATATCGGACCACCCTTACATCCCGATCAAGCGGAAGAATATAAAAAGATTCAGCAAATACTAATGAGAATGAACAAATTATGTATTCAAAATCTGCCAGGCGGCCAAGTAAAGGCACGCAAACACGAACAGAGACTTCTGCGCAATGTCGGAGTACATACAGTCGTTTTGGATTTATTGCAAGTTCCATACGACGTCAAGGAAGATGTCAGAATGAACGAATTAATGCGCTTGGCACATGATTTCCTACAAAATTTTTGTCTATCTAATCAACAAAATCAAGTTCTTCTGCACAAGCAGCTGGAGCTGTTCTTGAATCCCGGCATAAGAGAGGCGCAGACAGTATGTAGTATTTTTCAAGATAATTCTGTTCTTTGCAATGAAGTCGGTGCGAAAGTCATACAGCATTTCGTACATTGCATAGAAACGCACGGAAAACATGTGCAATATTTGAAGTTTTTGCAAACTATAGTGAAAGCTGAAAATCAGTTTATTAGAAAATGTCAAGAAATGGTGATGCAGGAGGTGAGATGCCACCTTACATTATATATCCATAACTTTTGTGGAATATTTTTCTACTTATCTTTATTTTTATCATAGATGGTTCAAGCCGGAGAAGATGTTTTAGTCTTTTACAACGATAGAGCCTCGTTTAATCAATTTGTGGAAATGATGCGATCTGAAAGACATCGAATGGATGAGAGCAGTCCTCTTCAGTAAGTTATTTCAGTGTATTTCTAAAGTGAGAATTGTATATACTATTACATATTGTACGATGTTCTATTTTCTGTCGATTTATTTGAATGTCCGAGAATGCCAGACAAAGTATATGGAAATTATCGTGTTTTAGGTATCATGTAGAGTTGGTAAAACTTCTAGCTTGTTGCACGATGGGCAAAAACGTCAATACGGAAATTAAATGTCATAGCCTCTTGCCGTTAGATGATATTGTTGCTGTGGTGTCACATCCAGACTGTATACCAGAGGTGAATCTTTTTCCGAATTTTTAGTGCGCTTATATCGGATTAAAGTAAATATTACTGACCTACATTGTATAAAACATTTATAAATAGGTGAAAGAGGCATACATCAATTTTCTCAACCACTGTTACATTGACACAGAAGTTGAGATGAAGGAAATTTATACGTCGAATCACATGTGGTCTTTGTTCGAAAAATCTTTTATAGTTGATATGGGTTTAATTGCCACGTCCACCCACGATCGACAACATGCGGATACATCCTTGGAGACTTACGTAACGAGTTGTTTAATGAACATCATAGCCACATTTTTCAGCAGTCCGTTTTCCGATCAAAGCACTACCGTACAGGTAATATCTTTATTTATTATCATGGAAAAAGAAATATTAATTATCTTTAATCGCGTATATGCGTGTGTGGTATGTATGTATATACATATACATACATACATATATACACATTCTTACGTCTTTTCTTTCCAATTAATTAATCTATATGTTATAATATCTTATTGGTATATTTAGTCCTTTAATGAATATAATTTCACAACACAGTATTTGTTTTAAAATATTTTTTAACACCAAATTAATTATAAATTGTTCACATTGGGCGAAATTTGCAATTCACGCTTTTTAAATACCCAGAATTAATATTGATAATAAAGTTTATGTGGTGTTGTTTTGGCACCTTACTCTTGGTGGAAATTCTGTTGCACAAATTTCATCCATAAAAATGGATTTAAACCTACTTATTTAAATTATAACACAATCCTTCGTACACAGAAATGAAAAATTCATCTGAAAGAGGTTTGCTTATAGTATATTTTAATAATGTATATCTACATATTTAGTTTATACTAAATATTTGCTAATTTTGAATTTCAATTATGATTGTTAAAACATACAGATATAATTATTAAAATTCTTATTTATCTTAAAGCTTTCGTATTTGTTGTTTCATTACAAAATTGAAATTTATGAAGAAAAAAGATTGGAAATCTTGTAAAGCTTGCATTTTCTCATTAGTGTATAAAACTGTATGAATAATATAAAAATTAAATTGGTATAATATAATATTTAATAGAATTGAAAATAACATAATTTTATATTATATAAGCTAGTTACATTATTATAATTATTATAATTTTTGTACTTTTTGCTTAAAGGGGGATAATTAAACAAAGCAGCACAAAACAGCAAACATGTATTCTAATTACAAAGTATATGTCGGCATATACTTCATTTAACAATCTCTCGCTTTGCATGCAAACACATTATAAATTAAGTTCACTTATTAACCAAGTACATATCACACGTACACACATATATTGAGAAACATTTTTTTAAAATATATTTTTTGATAAAGTATATATCTTTTATTAATCAGAATTTTATTATGCGTATTAAGTTCTACCGAATTATTAAGTGCTACGATTTTTATACGTTATTATCTAGAATAGCAGATAATCATAGAATACAAATGTCAGTTATATCAATTATATCAATTATATTGTATGATGTGTGCTTGGTCATTGCTGAAAGCATCAGTGGCATGTTCTGTGTTTTTGGCATGCAACTCCCGGCCTTCTTTGAATCAACAACATTGGTTTATTGGGTCTATGGGTACTGTCCATCTATATGGTGGTGGGTTGGTTTACTAATAGAAACATCTGCACGAGGCTAGACTATATTGGAACATCAAGGAGTGCGATCGGAATACAGATAATAATCTTTCTGGCTATGTGAGTATCGAATGCTAGAATCTTTTCTTAATGTTGGGTAAATACAATATGGTATATGGTGTCTACAATGTCAGAAATAATAGTTATGGAAATAATTTATAAAATCAAGAGAAAGCTTCTCACTTGCTTGTACATAATAAATATCTATTCTTTTAAGGAGTATAAAGAATTCTGTATTCTATTTGTAGATTATATATATTACGATTGGGGGTGTTATACTAGAAATGCTTTAGCAGCACAGAGCGACTGATGTGTTGTAAATACAAACTGCATTCTCTTCTTTATGTACGCCTGTATCACGTGTCTCTGCATAATTAACACATTCATTGTCATTGAACGCACCCATTTATAAATCATTTCTATTGGTGCTAACTATGATTGTTATTATGTCCCCTATTATTCTCAAAATATTTTCTCTTGTTTTATCTTTCTCTCTATGTGTTTTCCAAATTATTCTAACTTCTAAGACAAAGTTTGCACAATTCATATGGCATGTATTATATAATATTTCTTTATTCAGATTGCTTGGCAATGAGTGTGTTACATTTTATGCAAGATGACATTTTAATATAAGGATATAATTTAAAGATGGTGTGTTATGTATAAAAATAAATAATAAAAAAGTATATAGATTATCTATATGATTTAAATTTGCGATGTTACTGAATATGTATGATAATAGTAACAAAGTTATGATATAGTGATATAAATTTTGGGAAAAAGTTTTATAAAAGATATTATTTAAAGAAATATATAATACAACTTATATATAAATGTAATTTAAGATATTTAGGAAGATATTTAATTTTGCTATTATAATGTGGACAATTTTAATTGATTTTTGTATTTTTCATGGAACAGACAAGGCAACCTATATTTGTCCAGTTGCTTCATGCAGCTTTTAATGTATCACAATGTGCATGGCTAAATGCTGGACAAAGATTTAACGTCGAGAATTGTATACGAACACTGTCAGATGTAGGTAAATATCTTTTGGATTTGTAAAGGAAAATTGGGAATATTAATTTGGAGGTAATATTTACTTTTATTTAAATTTGAACGATATAACATTGTCTCTTATAATTTTAGCTAAAGGAAGAGGTATTGCTATACCGACTGATCTGGAAAGCCAGGTTGCTAATATGTTCAACAAAGCAGCTATGCTGAGCAGACAAACCAGCAAATGGTTGCAAGCTGCGAAACAACCAAAGATCGAACGTAGTCAGAGTCAGGTAATTTGCAACAAGAACTCTTATAAAATAGATTAAGATGGCTATACGTGCCACCGTGTGAGCAGCTGTATGTAATAAATTTACTTAAATGTGCATAGAGTGACCTACATTGTGTGGAAGGCTCTAACAACGAGGTAAAGGTCACTCATGGAAGCATAGCACTTTGTTAGTTTAGTGATGCTATGTAGTGCGTTTGTTAAAATTAGCATACTGTTACATATAGGTCACATGGGCTTCGTATGTTTCACTCGAGACATTAATTAGTTATAGTTACACATACTCATGCTTACGCACGTATATACGAGAGATGTACAGCAAAATAGAACTAGATTTAATTCTAATAAAGTTTATTTAATATTTAATTTGACTACATGTTAATGATGAAATAAATATCTTAATATGTATTAAATATTTAATCTTAATATGTAATAAAGTATTAAATACTAAATATGTTGTATGAGAATATATTAGATGATTCGTATTGTGAAACGTGTTTCAATTTTAATCATAAATAGTTTATTGTAGCGTAGATTGTAACAAAAACTCTTGTATATACAAAACAACTTGATTAGTTAAGGCAATGATCTCTTTATTAATACTGTTTATTTTTATTTAGTTTATGCGTCTAGATCGAAGTATTATAGAAGGTCTACAGGACATAGTGTCTTTGTTAGAAGAACAATTGAAACCCTTGGTACAGTCCGAATTATCTTTGTTAGTGGATATCCTCTATCGACCCGAATTGCTGTTTCCTGCAGCTACTGATGCGAGAAAGAGATGTGAAAATGGTGGATTTATCAAGAGGTACAAATTTTACTTGCAGTATATTAGTGACGTCACGTGCAATATAAATGTATTTGTTATATATTATTACGCGTTCTTGCTTTACAGATTAATTAAGCACACTGAAAAATTGTTAGAAGAAAAAGAAGAAAAATTATGCGTCAAAGTCTTAAGGACACTCAGGGAAATGATGGCTATCGATCCTGAATACGGAGAAAAAGTGAGTGTCGCGGAATTGAGTTTTGCATGAAATTACATGAATCATTTATCATGAGGAAGATATATAACACCGCATCGCGGAAAAGGGCATTCAGCTCATGTAAAATAGGTTTATGGCAGTGACATAGAAAATATAAGAATATTGTTGAATATATCGCGAGATAAACGCATTGTTTTTGCGAAAGATGATTCAAGCATTTGATCGAAAAACTTCATTCTTCATGCTGATTGCCTGGCATAAACTTACGGCGCGTTTTTGCATAATGAAGCTGAATGCCCGGTCGCTCATAGCACATTAGACGATTAATACGCGATTAAATATTTATTTGGCTTGCTGCATAAAATTACGAGAATAATGTAAAAGTTATTAAGATTTCTCAATACGCCACAAAGTCTTAACGGCGGGTGAGTAGGTCTCGTAGAATAGATCTGTAGGTAAAGATGTTTTCATGCTGCGAACGAAGAACGAAGGTATCTCGGAAGAGACGGAGTCAGAAACGAAGGGCGAGTCACAAGTTGGAACAGGTTCCAATGATCAGTCTGAGAATCGACAAATGACTCAGCAAGAGCCGGTAAAAATTAAAGTAGATAGAAAGAAATATGGGCACAACGTATATGAAACGAAATTTTATACCGAATATTATGAAAAGAGATCGGTGATCCGCGTGATGTGATTTAGGACGCGCGAACGATACTTCTAACACCGCTACGACATTACATGCTGTTGCATTGTCAAAAATAAAGAGAAACGCATTTAGGATATATCATCAGAAAAGAAGAAGAATCTAGTTTAATTCATTCTAAACTTCTCTCTGATCTGCAAATCATGACGAATCATAATTTACCTTTCATTTTAAAAACTAACGAAATGATAAATATGTTGCTAACTGTAGTTGATTAATTGTGTAACTAAGTTGTTGACTAAGTGATTGTCCATTATATGTTATATATACACATCGGGTCGTAAATGGTGTGGTAAAATTCCGTAAAGTAGAGAACATAATGTACGTTGTGTAGACTTTTTATGCATGCCGCTTGATTTATGCACGTTTTTATTTATCTTCTTCGTTTCTTATTACATATATATATATATCCATTTCTCACTATTATTTTATCTCGTTCGCAATATTTTACATGAAATAAGTCATCTCTATCTCCATATAGATAATTTCATTTTGAAAAAATATATGTGATATTTATATAGATATTAATATATTATACAAGCGCTAATACATAAAAGGATTGTACGTGAAAGTAATTTTGATTCACGGTACAAAGTAACAAATAATAAAATTGATAAATATGTTTACACAATGTGCAATTACAATATACTGTTATAACTCTTTTTTTTTAATAAAAGAATTTCTATTTCACTCTGACTTCCCGTGCATCGAAGACTTTTATGAACTTTGAAAATATCTTTGAAAATATTATTTCTAGAGTTTGTTTAAGAAAAAATATATGTATACATATCTCTCAATATTATTAAATACAAGAATATAAACATAATATGAAGCTTTTATAGATAGATATATAAATGTATATAAATTATGTAGTAAGATGTACCAATACAATGATAGATTCTATATATTTTAACAATTACATAATTTTATATAATGATCATAATGTGTATTATATATTTTAATTTTTAATACTCTTAGGCACTTGAAAGGGAATCACGTATACTGTGAATGTGCAATTTTTTGTAATTTTATGTAATTTTTTTTTCGTTAGTTCCTTACACTCCAATAACATGAATGTGTTATTTATTATAGATAGTTGAATATTTATACTCACTTATTTAGTTGACACACTTTGAGCTTAGATATACATTGATATACCAAAATATGTGTGTTGCTATTATTCACTTTTATGTGCTTTACCCCAGGATTACACTTTTCTATTTGTGAATACAATTTTACACCTTTATATAAATTTTACCTTGCATAAATTTTATCACTTATTGAAGTCTTCAATTTATCATATGATCTTCACCGATTATTAGTGTACAAATATGTGAATGTTGTTTGCAATTATATTAACTTTACCTTTTTTTCTTCATATTACACTTTATTCATATATTTTGTCTCCAGTGAAAAATTTTATGTCAATGATATAATGAGACTTTCTATACGCATCCTAAATTGCACAAGATATTTCTCACATCTTTTAAGCACATAAAGCACCGACTTTGTAAATATATAATTCGAATCCGTGCGTACACATTATTTGCGATATAGAACTATTTGTGAACATATGAAAAGGATATCTGTATTCTCTAGATCTCTTTTTTTTTATTAATGTTGTGCACTATGTATTGGTACATCATTTCTATTTCAAATGTGTGATAGAACGCTGACGTTAAATACTCCTTTTTTCCGCAGGGAGACGCATTGAGAAACAATCTTTTGACGCGTTACTTTGGCAAAAGTTTTATACAAAATCCAGAGAATGTTGATATTGGAGTATCGCGTAGCGCGACTATTACCCACGGTCCAGGAGGTAGGTCGTCAGAATACTATCTGTATCAGATTTTATTATTTAGATACTTAATAGCAAACTGATTATTGTTATTTACAGCGAAGATATTAAGCCGAGCTGGTAGAACCTTGCATGATGTGCAAAGTCATCTCGACCGCGAAGGTGCTTCAGATTTAGTGGTAGAATTGGTGATTAAGAGTGTACACTCTCCGAGCATTTTCGTAGAAGTCGTGGAACTGGGTATCGCACTCTTGGAGGGTGGAAATCCCATTATACAAAGGAGTATATTTAATAAATTAATGGGTGCCGATTTAAGTCAATCGTTCTTCAAGGTACGTTAGTCTCGCAATTTTATAATACGCACATAGATATTATTTCACGTTATTATTTCCCGCACAGGTATTTTACGATAAAATGAAAGATTCTCAGCAAGAGATTAAATCTACCGTGACAGTAAACACATCTGATATGGCAGCGAAAGCACATGAGGATAAGGAAGGCAAAGAAGTAGACAAGTTGTCGCGAAAACGTGGATCAGGTATAAAATAAAATAAATACTATCACTCGGAAATATATATATATATATAAACTAAGCTGTTACTTTTCATCTAATTATTTACATATATATGACGTATAACAAGCATATGTAAGTGTGCTAAATAATTCTATATACATAAACTTATTAAATGTTTACTATACATATGTAGGAAAGCCTAATGGAATGGTAATAACCGATGAGATGCACGAGGAATTGAATCAGGTCGCGGCGTCCAATGCACAGGCGTACGCAAATATACGCAACGGTCTTGGACCTGGCGAAGACGCGGCAAATAACGCGTTAGACGATTTAAGCGAAAAATCAGACAAATATAAAAGTGGCAGTTCGTCTGGCGCTGAAAAGGAAGAGGGTCAATTGAGTCCTAAAGTTCTAGTGATGCAACCAATTCTGCGCTTCTTGCAGTTACTCTGTGAGAATCACAATAGAGAATTACAGGTGCGATATCTATAATCTTACCCGAATTCGTATTTTTATTCGATGTGCATTTTGCATATTAATAATCATCTTTTTCGTAGAATTTCCTAAGAAATCAAAATAATAAGACAAATTTCAACCTGGTGTCGGAGACACTCATGTTTTTGGACTGCATTTGCGGCTCTACTACCGGCGGATTGGGCCTTCTTGGCCTTTACATTAACGAGTACAACGTAGCGCTGATTAATCAAACTTTGGAAACGTTGACGGAATACTGTCAAGGACCGTGTCATGATAATCAAAATTGCATTGCCACACACGAGTCTAACGGCTTAGATATTATAACGGCATTGATACTGAACGATATCAATCCTCTGGAAAAGACCAGAATGGATCTGGTACTGGAATTAAAGAACAATGCCAGTAAATTGTTATTGGCGATTATGGAGAGCAGAGGCGACAGTGAGAACGCTGAAAGGATTATGTACAACATGAATCCGAAACAGCTTGTTGATGTAGCATGCAAGGCTTTCCATCAGGAATCATTGGATGATTCCAGCGACATCGACGATACCTCGACGAATGCAGAAGAAGGAGTGTCGCCCAAAGAGGTAATAAATAATATATTTTACGATTAACAAGAGTAAATTTAATTAATCTTTTTTAATTTTATGTTACTTTACTTTTCAGGTTGGGCACAATATTTACATCTTGTGTCATCAATTAGCGCAACACAACAAAGAATTGGCAGTGATGTTGAAGCCATCAGAGCAGAATAATGCGGATCCAAAAATTAACAAAGCATTGGAATATTATGCGTCTCATACGGCTCAAATAGAGGTGCTGTAGCTTTTGTATAAATAAAAATAGAGTTTATTTTGAAAAGTAATATGCTTTACCAATATTTTCATACTTTAGATTGTAAGACACGATAGAACACTTGAACAAATTGTCTTCCCGATACCGGAAATTTGTGAACTTATAACGATGGATACAAAAATAAGGGTGCTGAACACTACAGAACGAGATGACCAAGGATCGAAAGTTTCCGATTTCTTCGAGAGAACAGAAGACATGTTTAATGAAATGAAATGGCAAAAGAAGCTTAGAGGTATGTCTATTGATTAAACATAAATTAAAATAGATTATGTGTTATATATTAATTCTTATTTTTAACTTACAGGACAACCAATGTTGTTCTGGATGAGCAGTTATATGTCGTTATGGAGTAACATTTTATTCAATTGTGCCGTTCTTATAAACCTTATTGTAGCGTTCTTCCATCCGTTTGTGGATTCTGTGCCTAGTAAGTTTTTAATTAATAAAGTTTGAATCTTTTAGACATTATGTCTTAAAATATAACGAATATCTTTGTCCCGTTTAGAACTCAGTTATCATCTATCAGCTTTAATTTGGACGGTCATGCTTGCGTCTGCTGCTATCGTTATTACTTTGCCAAGGGAATCCGGTATACGTACATTTGTTGCGTCAACGATATTGCGATTGATTTTTTCTGTAGGCCCAGAACCGACATTGTGGCTGCTCGGTTTAGTTACGGTAAAACACATACATATATATATATACTCGAACGAGTGATGTAATTATAATATATATTACTTTTTTACTCATTTCTAAATGCATCATACTTATGTTGCAGATTGGATTAAAAGTTGTACATCTTATAAGTATTATAGGTAATCAGGGTACCCTGACTAGAAGCGTAGAGCAAATAATAACAAATATCGAACTTTTGTACCACATGTTATATTTAGCATTCTGCGTTCTGGGAATTTTTATGCATCCATTTTTCTATTCAGTTTTAGTAAGTAATTAAGTGACTGACTTTTTTATGCTCTTTTCATAAACATGTGCAGAATTATAATATTGTTATTCCTTTCAGCTCTTTGATGTAGTTTATCGCGAGGAGACTTTGCTCAATGTAATAAAATCCGTAACTCGAAATGGAAGATCTATTATACTCACGGCTGTGCTAGCCTTGATTTTAGTTTACATGTTTTCCATTATCGGTTTTATGTTTTTCAAAGACGACTTCCTCGTTCCTGTGGACGAAGAGATTATATGTGAGTTCAATTCCCTGCTAGTTTTATATAAGCGTGCTTAATTCTATGAACAATGACTCAAAACTTAACTTAATTTGCAGCTTCCATTGAGCAGAAAGTTGCGGGTACTTGCAGCGCTGGCGACAAGGAAAACTGTGAAGCCACGGAGACTGTATCACGTTATGCTAGCGAAGGTAGATATATATATATATTGCAATAATATAATTTCTTTTTATTTAAATGTGGAAGTGTATTGAAATAAATTAATAATACAGCAAATGAGCGAGTGAGTAAACCCGAAATAATTAATATCGGCGGAGAGTTGAAAGAACGAACATGCGATTCACTCGTCATGTGTATCGTTACCACGTTAAATCAAGGGTTGAGAAATGGTGGTGGAATAGGAGACATTCTACGAGCACCTTCCAGCGCTGTAAGTACGAAGATATTAAAAATCATGGTAAATTTACTTCATAAAAAACTTCGTTATATTCTAGGAACCTCTGTTTGTTGCAAGAGTCGTATATGACTTACTATTCTTCTTCGTCGTGATAATTATTGTTCTGAATCTCATCTTTGGTGTGATTATTGATACCTTTGCGGATCTCAGATCGGAGAAACAGCAGAAGGAATTGATTTTGAAAAATACTTGTTTCATTTGTGGTAATTATTTATTGGAATCGATATATCATTGATTTTATAATTTCCACATACTGTAAGATATAGTATATTTTACGATCTTGTATTAAATTACTGTTCTTTTTTACAGGCTTGAACAGATCAGCTTTCGATAACAAAACAGTTTCCTTTGAGGAACATACAAAACATGAACATAACATGTGGCATTACCTCTATTTCATTGTCTTGGTGAAGGTGAAGGATCCAACGGAATTTACGGGTCCGGAATCATACGTTTACGCTATGGTTAAGGTAATAGTTCATAGAGCTTGAAAAATTTTGGCGATGCTTATACCTTTAAGCTCTATGTACTTTCACAGGATCGGAATCTGGAATGGTTCCCGAGATTGCGGGCCAAGTCATTAGCAGCGGACGAAGGTGAAGGAGAACAAGTGGAATTAAGGAGTCTGCAGTCGCAATTAGAATCCACGCAGATGTTAGTCAAATGTCTGTCCCAGCAACTTACGGAGCTTCGTGATCAGGTAACAATCACTGATTCTTCAAATTACTTGGAAAATCAGCAAGAACGTCCGAGAGATTGAGCGGTCAAATGGTATTAAATACAAATCATATAATTTTTTTTCTCTTTAATAGATGACGGAGCAACGAAAGCAGAAGCAGCGGCTAGGCCTTCTGAATTCTGCTTCTGCAATATTGCATAATGTACCCACGCAAATTTAAGATATGTATTTTATAGTTTCTTTCTTATTCTGGACGGAATCTCAGTTTGATACTTTAAGACGGTACATACGTAATATTCGTGTGTTCTTAACTGGCATTTAAAAATGAGAATTATACCGAGTGGGTAACCCGAGGCATTTTTACGGTTTTGTTCCTAATTTTAATGAAAGTCAAATACGCGCTTAGGGCATTAAGATTATCATTCTCCCTTTACCGTAAAGGCTCTCGGCTCAGTTTATTGATCAGTCATCAAGGAACTCGAATACCGTAAATTGCATTGCCTATCATTGTATGAATATTGTTATGCATATATAGAAAAATTAACTGTATCCATTGATATATTAGAACAGATAAATCACTAAAATTTTCCAATTACTAAAATGTTATAAGGTAATATTCTAATATCTAATATCTTTTAGAATATTCTCATTTTTATGTGATCACTATATTATATTTTTAGTTTTGTTATTATAATATTTATATATATCCAAATGAATATATTAAATATAGATTATAAAGTATCAGTGTTTTATAATAGTTATAGATTTTATATTCTTTTTTGCGTTATTGAAGCTATGGTTGTGTTACGCGAATTTTTTTTTGATAGATAATAAAGATTTTTTTTAACTAGAAATATGATTAAAATATAATTGTAAAATTGTACAGATTTTCTGTATTATATATTTAATTACATATATTTATAGATCATCCGTTTTTAATAGTTCAGAATAATTCCTATTTTGTTGGTATCACATTCTTTATGATTACATAATCGATTATTTTCTTACTTTGTGTATTAGATGCAATAATATATGCTTTAGTGAAAGTACATATCTAATCATTTCATAGAAATAAAACGCTCAAATTTTAATTTTGTAAAAATGGTTGAAATTTGTATCCTGCAATATTTATATTGATACATTGTTAATGATTTATAAATGCGGTTGGAAGATATATGCATAATTGCGAATGTGAAAGATTAAAATTTGCATTTGGGATATCAGATTGTTGGTTCAGTGTTCATGATGATAATCACTAGCAATATCACCAATGTATAATTAACGAAAACACGGTAATTAATAGGGATCAATGGACTCTATCTAATATATGTATAGGAAAAAACTTTTGAATTTTCAGATTATAATGGACGAGTTTTAGAATGTTGTTGTCTGACTATTGATTGTTAATATATAAACGATAGTTGACATATTATAAATTTTAATCAAGTTGTGTTATTGTATTATGACATAGATGCATTAATTGAACATTGCATGCTACAGAGCTGTTATTATGGAGCTAAAATTTAACTCTTTTTGAAAATAATATACTTGAGATTTGTGTCTATATGCGAATATATAATAATATATACATTTTATTTGTTTTTAATGTAATATCGAATTTAATGCAATTGTATATATTTTATTAGGTATCGTAATCGTCTAGAAAAATGAAACGCTGTTACTTAGAGCAAATTACTTCTTTATCCCCTACAATATGTTATTAATTATATGTATATCGATCTCCTCATATTTCCTCTTTATTTTATGTTGGACATACCAGATTATACTGTTAAGCTCTTTAAATTTAAATAATATCTGTTAAGACATATTACTTTTAATGTCTAGCTCATGCGGTCGTTTTTATTATATGATATACATATGTAGCTACATTATGCATGTAGATTGTTCATACTTACATGTGAATAAATTATGTTCTTTTTAAATGAAGTTATATTTATTATGTGATTCTTATATTCGCGATATGATACTTTTTCATAGATTCACTCACAAATTAATATGTTAATAGTACAGAAAATGTTTGTGTATTTTTATGATCAAATAGAGTGCAGCGTGAGCACGCACGCATATATGATATGTAGATAATATTTTATATGTAACAACGTATAAATTTCATTTACATTAATAATGTATTTTGAGTATATTGCAGATTTTAATATAAGAAAATGAGAATGGGGTCTAATTATAATGATTTTAAATTTTTTATGGTGTGCTATATTTATCTTGTTCTTCTTCGCATTTAGTTTCGTGAGATTAAAAACGAGCAAATATTAACTAGTAATTAATTTAAAGTGAAGTAAGTAATGAATTTGAAAAAAGATTTTTAAATACGATGAAAGAGATATTAATGACACATACGTGTTAATTTAATTATTTGTATATTCCGATTTTTTTAGTTTCCTTTTTAGTTGCTAGAAATGATTAAAACTGCGATTATTATATTATCCACTTAAATATTTCATTATCGCAATAAAACGCATTTGATACTGCAGTACGTTGCTGATTACGTTGCTGAGATGCATAAGTAAAGTTAATACGAAATATTATAAAACCAGAAATAGCGGTGTAAAATGTAGAATGTTACACATTAATAAAAAATATGTATATATTTTTACTGGACCAGGTATTCAAAATTATAATTACTACTTCAAATTATAACTACCTCTTTCGCTAATGAGGTGCGGAAAGTAACTAAAAATAACTGAAAATATATAAATGTTTCATGTTTCGCTATTCAATATGTGTGCCATCTGCTTTTTCATTTTCTGTAATTTTGAAAATAGATGATATAATCGCCTAAAAAAAATTTCTTACAATAATGAATGCTGAACCTCTTCTAAGCTAGATTCATCCCTTCTGCTCGAAAAATAACTCGCCGGCTGATGCGCAACAGCGGAGTTGTTTTAGCGTCCATTCGTATCGTTAATGAAATTCTTTATCCGTGTTCCTTCCGAATTTCGAAATCGCGCGACACAACGCGAGACGCGGAGTCATTGTCGGTAAAAGCGAGATTGATCGTCCGAAAGAACGTATAATCAATATTAAGCTGGCCACACACACTTTCCGTAGAACGTAACAGTAGGATTTCGACCAATCGCGTTGCTCGATTCGAAAACGTACGGCCATACGTTCCCGAATTGAGTAACACGATTGGTCGAAATCCTACTGTTACTGTTACGAAAAAGTGTGTGTCCGGGGCCTTATACTATCGAATGCGACGTACCTCGGTATCTATATAAATTTCGCGAAGCACATGTATTAAATTCGATACATCAGTTTTTCGTAATCTAAACCGCCGCGCCGGGACCCGGCGGGCGCGATTCATTCGTGTATTATTTATTATTATTCCGCGATGCGGTCTGATTGTAAATATTGTGATGTGAGAGCGGCGGCCGGCGGCCGGCGGCCGGCGACGTTAAAGCGCGGTCGTGCGCGCCGCGGTAAACACGAGTAGTGGGGGTAGAGGAGCGGTTCGAGGCGTGCTGACGTCACACATACCGTGCGCGCACCGTGCCTAGACACTTGTAGCCCCCACTTTGTCCCTACCAATCGCGTTGACGAGAAGCCGTTCGCCGCGGCGCGGCGCCCGCGTCCCGCGACTCCCGCGCTCCATGCATCCAGCATTCAGCATCAGTGCAGAGCGCGGCTTCGTCGTCGTAATTAGTCGTAATTTTTCCGTTGCCGTGTAACTAAGTAGGTACGTGCCGCGTCGCGAGATTAATGCCGGGAATGTCGTGCGAAGTGTTGGAAAATATCGCGGAGATCGCGCGATCATAAGCGACGATATCGGTCGATTTTCATGAATGTCGTGAGTGAGTGGACGCGACGCCACGGTTGCTTTTGGCGAGTGAAGTTGGCCGTGCGATTTACGAAATTCCGCCATGTTCGTCTACCTGCGGGACATCGCGGATCGCGGCACGGGTGCGGCGTCGAGCGGATCGTGCAGCTTCGCCGTAATTTTTCCGTCGCCGTGTAATCAAGTACTCGCCGCGAGATTAATGCCGGGAGTGTCGTGCAAAGTGTCGAAAATATCGCGCGATCATAAGCGACGCGATCTTATCGTCGATTTTCGTGAAAGTCGCGAGTGAGTAGTGACGCAACGCCATGGTTGCTGTTGGCGAGTCCGCGAGTGAGTTAACCGTGCGATTTACGAAATTCTCCGCCATATTGTCGTCTCCCTGCGGGACATCGCGGCACGGCGTCGAGCAGATCGTATAGTTTCGTTCGTAGCTGCTCCGCCGTAATTTTTCCGTTGCCGTGTAACCAAGTACGCGCCGCGAGATTAATGCCGGGAGTGTCGTGCAAAGTGTTGGAAAATATCGCGGAGATCGCGCGATCATAAGCGACGCGATCTTATCGTCGATTTTCGTGAAAGTCGCGAGTGAGTAGTGACGCGACGTCACGGTTGCTGTTGGCGAGTCGCGAGTGAAGTTAACCGTGCGATTTACGAAATTCTCTCCGTCATATTGTCGTCTCCCTGCGGGACATCGCGGCACGGCGTCGAGCAGATCGTATAGTTCGTTCGTAGCTGCTCCGCCGTAATTTTTCCGTTGCCGTGTAACCAAGTACGCGCCGCGAGATTAATGCCGGGAGTTTCGTGCAAAGTGTCGAAAATATCGCGCGACCATAAGCGACGCGATCTTATCGTCGATTTTCGTGAAAGTCGCGAGTCGCGGTTGCTGTTGGCGAGTCCGCGAGTCAAGTTAACCGTGCGATTTACGAAATTCTCTCCGTCATATTGTCGTCTCCCTGCGGGACATCGCGGCACGGCGTCGAGCAGATCGTATAGTTTCGTTCGTAGCTTCTCCGCCGTAATTTTTCCGTTGCCGTGTAATTAAGTACGTCGCGAGATTAATGCCGGGAGTGTCGTGCAAAGTGTCGAAAATATCGCGCGATCATAAGCTACGCGATCTTATCATCGATTTTCGTGAACGTTCGTGAGTGAGTGCGGAGTGCGCCAACCGGCCAACGGAGTACGGATTAACGCTGCAACGGAGAAGGACCTGGCGAATCGTGGAGAGGAGGAGGAGGCCTGGCAAAGGCATCGGGCCCCGACGGAGCAACCTTGGGGTAAGTTTTATTTCTCATTTTTAAAATTAATTGTTCTTTTCTATTTATTCGCGTCGCTCGGATAAGCAAGAAATAATTTGAGAAACCGAACGTTTATCTAAAATTTTATAAAAGTTTATATTCTCATAAAGGTTTTTCTCAGGAAATAAGTAAATTATATATTAGTAAATCTAATTAAAAGACGACGTAGACGTGACGTTTAAAAATTATTTTTTGAAACATTGATTATTTTGAGCGTCTATTTAATATGAATCTTTCATTTTTGTGTTACAGAATCATCGGAGCTTCGTGGCTGATCAACTTCGTCCGTTGCGCATCGGTCGGTGAGTGACTTTTTTTATAATGATCACTTGATATCTGAGGTGAGATTGGGTGAGATCAAATAATGTTTGCGATTTATTTCGCGGTTCGGTTCGTGGTTCGCGGTTCGCGATCGGATTGTACTAATTTTTTTCCAACATTGATTTATTTACCTATTGATTTATTCATCGTTTGATTTTTTAATTTCGGTTACATATATATATATCTCTTTTTTTCTTTTTTATTTTTTGAATTGATAGCAAAGCAAAGAATACAACGACCATATACCTACCGGTCCGACAAAGATCAAGGTCTTGCCGGTCTTACCTCGGGGCTATCGTGAATTTATAGTCGGCGCCGTCTTTAGATTTGTAGAATTCGAACTGGATATCTATTTGTCCCAACATTAGTTATCCGGTCCATTGCTACGATTATTACAGCTTTTTTTATTATTATGTCGCTGCGGCGTCGAATAAAGTCGGGATTAATAATCGCGGACAGCTCTCTCGGTTTAATATACATAACGCCGGTTAATATTCGTCGCGTTTGTAGCTTTGTATAAATTTTACGTCCGACATTGGCCGAACGCGGCCGAAAATATCCGAGATTTTTAGCTATTGCGCCCATTGCGCGTCAAATGCGCTTCATTTCTCGTCATCAACCCCCTTACCCTCCGTTTGATTTTTTAATTTTGGTTGTTTCGTGTACATTATGCTATTTAAATTCAGATATTCGCGATCAAGATATAATCTCGACGATTTCGATTAAAACGCGGTTAATATATTCTTTGCATTCTTTGAGTCGGGACCGGCCGTTTGGTTGCCTTTACCTTTACCTAAACTTAAACGCATAAAAATCTACAAACAAGCGCAGTTCTCGTGCCTCTTGTTTAAGACATTTTCGTTATTTTTTTTGGAACTTGCAGCTGAAACGTATCAAAGATATATTTTAAAAGAAATATACCTACAGATTTATCTAAACATTTTTACGTAAAATGTTAATATTTAATTATTTAAAGTTTAAAAACTATTAAATTTAATATATCTATAAATGTGTAAAACTTAAATTAAATGTATATAATTATTATTATAAATAATTTGGAGAAACATAAGTTTGTCAATTATATTTTTAATATTCCTTCGTGTAAAGAACGTTTAAACACATTAATCGGATTTTAAATATTTTATTCAACTATAATATATTCAATGTTAATGGTTGTTAAGGATCGAACATAGCACGCTCGATGTAAGCATCGGGCCGCGAGGCTGACCGCTACGTGTAAAACGGCAAATATTCTGTGTGCATGGTTTCATGCGCGGCATTGCCGCCCAATAAGTTGTTAAACCCGAGACGTTCTTTAACACGTGCCCCTCCGCTCAACCGGGAGAAGCACGACTTCATACTCCCGAGTCGCCAAGAGCGGTCAACTGCTATCTTCGAGGGTGACCTTCCTGCTCACCAGGTGAGCTCGCCTCCGATCACTATCATCGCGTCGCGTTCGCGATCGTCGTCTGCTTCGTGGGACAAGATCTCCGTCGCAAGGGCATCAAGTCGATGCTCTTGCCAGATTTCCGTATCGCTTTTGCGGCAGACAACAGATGAATCAAGATTTTCGATCGATTCGAATTCTGACAGTGTACGTGAAACGGTCGTTCGACATCGAGCCCCGAGGCAATTCATTACTGGCCACGGAAGTCGTTCTCTTATTATGTCGAGACTCTGGCATTCGTTGATTCTTAGTATGTGTATACAGATGGTCTATTTTTGACACAAATGAAATATTTTTATCACACGTACGTTTGCCAAGTGACCTCTTAAGCTCCGAATATGAACAGTAGACGGAAAACATTGGCTACAATAGGGGCATTTATAATGTGGTGGTTCAGTTATTTTAGTGAACAAGTTTTGTATGGAGGAATTTTCGTGTAGAGGTATATAATTTTCTATTAGTTTTTTGTTTCCTTCCGCAAATCTCTCGAGGATTTGTAGGTCTTCGGCTGTCAGAGTGCGACCTTCTTTGCAATTATGGGGTGTATAGAGTTCTCTGCAGCATATCTATTAAAGATTTGTAATTCTTCACCCGAAAGAGTCCGACTATATTACTGCTCGATATTTTTATTTTCGAAATACCACTCCTTTAATTTTCAACTTCGTATTTGAAATTTTATATGCAGTGCCTGCATAAAAATTTTGTACACTTTTATATTATTTTTAATACAGATTTTTTTAACAGTGCATATACTATTGGATTTTTAGCACTCGGGTGGGGAATCCGAACGCAGCCCTGAATGATGCTGGCATAAATCGCGCTCCGTTGACATTGCTATGATGTCATGTTGTAAAATTTTACAGTCTTAATTAATATTTAAATACTGTCTAACATTCTTTTTGTAATACGTTAGCTCGAGTTTAAGTGCACAAGCAGATATAGTTTCCTAGAGATATCAAACTGTTAGAAAAAACGTGGTCTAAATTTTTCAGGTAAAGAATTAAAAATTGGTAATATGGAATACACATTGGAAAGACTACTGTGATTCCATTTTACGTAGTTGCTATTCACATATTTCATTCATAACTGTTCTAAGAAAGAATTTTCAATTTAATTAATTTTATTTCTATCTATTAATGATATTTATTTAATTTATTTACTTACGGGAAAATGTCATGTTGTTTTCAAAAAGAAAACAAAAAAAATGATTTAAAGATCCAAATTTTCAAACATCTTTTGGGAGATAAACTAAACAATAAATGTTATACAAAGAATTTCTTCCGTATATATTTATGCAGTAGAAACAAATGATTCTAACAATTTTTGTGCTTTGCTAATCTTAAGTCGTTCACTTTTGGCTTAATTAAGAGGCTAGCGAATAGCGCAGTGTAATTTATAAATATAAGAGTACTGTAGGTGAAATAAGAACTGCCGAAATTCAGTAGCTTTGAATCATTCGCCTAAACTTCTCGTGCGAACTTTTTTGGACAACTATGTGTAGCTATTGTTAGTAAACGCTCGGAAATATACCTTTTTGTTTATATTTAGTGCTCTTGGTTTAAATTTTTCACCAATCCATGCAGCCAGTAAAATATCGGTTCGGTTCCGGTTTCGGTACATTAAAATATTTAATAAAGGTTTCGGTTTCTCTGTTTCGGTTTTCTAGCTAACAAAAGTATCGGTATTGCGCAAATTAGTTTTTTCGGTTCCGGTTTATTAAAATTTTTTTATTTGAAATTTGTATTAAATTAAATTATTTACATATTATCAGTTTTTTATTTAATGATTTACTTTTAATACGTAATTAGGATAATAATTGTATCAATAATTATGTGCAAAGCATTAATGGACTTTAATTTAAAATTATAGATCTATTTTTCACATATATGTTTTGTATTTTGACAATTAGTAGTCCTGAGTGATGAGGAGGGGAGGGAAGTGGCTGACCACTTTTATTTATATAAATTACAAAAATATTTTTTAGGCTCTAGTAGAATCTATCCATTTCCGAGTCTATATCCTTTTCAAGGCAATAGATTATAATATATGCGCAACTTACAGTTTTTTTCCGGTTCCGTTTTGTTAAAATTTTCTTGAAATTTTTATTAAATTAAATTATTTACATATGCATACTGCGTGTGCCACTGTAAAGTTGGCACCTCCATTTTCAAAAATCGTCTGAATGTATCTTTTCCAGAAGAAACCTTTCCCCAACTTTTTTTTCTTTATTTTAATGAATTTTTGACTCAATGTGTTCCGTACAGAACATTGCCAGCTTTTTTTATCCGCGGTTCTATAGTACGGGTAACGCTCAATGATATACGAATAGATGCCATTCAATACTGAATAAAGGTTTCGGTTTTCTAGCTAACAAAAGTATCGGAATTGGGCAAATTACAGTCTTTTCGGTATTGATTAAAAAAAATTTTTTTATTTGAAATTTGTATTAAATTAAATTATTTACATTTAGATTTATATTTAGAATCGGTACTTTATTTGCCCCAAGGGGCCTTAAAGGGCGTTTTTAAGGAACGTACCCAAATTTTTACATATTCTTTATTCCCATAAAAGAAACACCTGGCCATTGTGCGACTTCACAAATTAACACCCACCCTCCCTTTCTCTTTATATATTTCTAGGACCTAGACCGAACGAAAATAGTCTCTGTGAAGTTGGCACCTCACTTTCAAAAATCGAAAGTTTTATCAACAGTTCTATTTGCACCCGCAATAGTTCTTCAGTTCCTGATAATTTTTAGAAAGAGTTCCGTTGATTTAGTTAAAAAAAATGAATTTTGAAAATATGAGGTGCTAACTTTCCGTAGCACCTCATGTTTCGAAAAAATTAATTTTGAACATGATATTTTATAGTTCTCGAAGAGTTTTACAGTTCCTGATCAGATTTAGCAATAGTTCCGGTCATTAAGTATTTTTAAACAAATTTTAATCTGATTGCGAGCACCTCAAATTCCAAAAAATTGATTTTTACCATGAGATTCTATAGTTCTCGAAGAGTTCTACAGTTCCTGATAGGTGTCAGCGACAGTTCCGGCCTTTAATTATTTTTAAACAATTTTTTAATTTGACCGCCAGCACCTCATCTACGAGAAATACGGGGTGCTGACAATTCTGATCGTTTTCTTCAGAGTTCCCGGCAGTTCTCACATAGTTCCGAGCATTTAAATACGTTTTGACAAGAGTTCCAGCTATTCACTGTTTTTAAACAATTTTTTAATCTGACCGCCAGCACCACATCTACGAGAAATACGGGGTGCTGACAATTCCGATCGTTTTCTTCAGAGTTCCCGGCAGTTCTCACATAGTTCCGAGCATTTAAATACGTTTTGACAAGAGTTCCAGCTATTTACTATTTTTAAACAATTTTTTAATCTGACCGCCACCACCTCATCTACGAGAAATACGGGGTGCTGACAATTCTGATCGTTTTCTTCAGAGTTCTCGGCAGTTCTCACATAGTTCCGAGCATTTAAATACGTTTTGACAAGAGTTTCAGCTATTTACTATTTTTAAACAATTTTTTAATTTGACCGCCAGCTTCTCATCTACGAGAAATACGGGGTGCTGACAATTCCGATCGTTTTCTTCAGAGTTCCCGGCAGTTTTCACATAGTTCCGAGCATTTAAATACGTTTTGACAAGAGTTCCAGCTATTTACTATTTTTAAACAATTTTTTAATCTGACCGCCAGCACCTCATCTACGAGAAATACGGGGTGCTGACAATTCCGATCGTTTTCTTCAGAGTTCCCGGCAGTTCTCACATAGTTCCGAGCATTTAAATACGTTTTGACAAGAGTTCCAGCTATTTACTATTTTTAAACAATTTTTTAATCTGACCGCCAGCACCTCATCTACGAGAAATACGGGGTGCTGACAATTCTGATCGTTTTCTTCTGAGTTCCCGGCCGTTCTCACATAGTTCCGTGCATTTAAATACGTTTTGACAAGAGTTTCAGCTATTTACTATTTTTAAACAATTTTTTAATTCGACCGCCAGCATCTCATCTACGAGAAATACGGGGTGTTGACAATTCCGATCGTTTTCTTCAGAGTTCCCGGCAGTTCTCACATAGTTCCGAGCATTTAAATACGTTTTGACAAGAGTTTCAGCTATTTACTATTTTTAAACAATTTTTTAATCTGACCGCCAGCACCTCATCTACGAGAAATACGGGGTGCTGACAATTCTGATCGTTTTCTTCAGAGTTCCCGGCAGTTCTCACATAGTTCCGAGCATTTAAATACGTTTTGACAAGAGTTTCAGCTATTTACTATTTTTAAACAATTTTTTAATTTGACCGCCAGCATCTCATCTACGAGAAATACGGGGTGCTGACAATTCCGATCGTTTTCTTCAGAGTTCCCGGCAGTTCTCACATAGTTCCGAGCATTTAAATACGTTTTGACAAGAGTTCCAGCTATTTACTATTTTTAAACAATTTTTTAATCTGACCGCCAGCACCTCATCTACGAGAAATACGGGGTGCTGACAATTCCGATCGTTTTCTTCAGAGTTCCGGCAGTTCTCACATAGTTCCGAGCATTTAAATACGTTTTGACAAGAGTTTCAGCTATTTACTATTTTTAAACAATTTTTTAATTCGACCGCCAGCATCTCATCTACGAGAAATACGGGGTGCTGACAATTCCGATCGTTTTCTTCAGAGTTCCCGGCAGTTCTCACATAGTTCCGAGCATTTAAATACGTTTTGACAAGAGTTTCAGCTATTTACTATTTTTAAACAATTTTTTAATTCGACCGCCAGCATCTCATCTACGAGAAATACGGGGTGCTGACAATTCCGATCGTTTTCTTCAGAGTTCCCGGCAGTTCTCACATAGTTCCGAGCATTTAAATACGTTTTGACAAGAGTTTCAGCTATTTACTATTTTTAAACAATTTTTTAATTCGACCGCCAGCATCTCATCTACGAGAAATACGGGGTGCTGACAATTCCGATCGTTTTCTTCAGAGTTCCCGGCAGTTCTCACATAGTTCCGAGCATTTAAATACGTTTTGACAAGAGTTTTAGCTATTTACTATTTTTAAACAATTTTTTAATTCGACCGCCAGCATCTCATCTACGAGAAATACGGGGTGCTGACAATTCCGATCGTTTTCTTCAGAGTTCCCGGCAGTTCTCACATAGTTCCGAGCATTTAAATACGTTTTGACAAGAGTTCCAGCTATTTACTATTTTTAAACAATTTTTTAATTTGACCGCCAGCACCTCATCTACGAGAAATACGGGGTGCTGACAATTCTGATCGTTTTCTTCAGAGTTCTCGGCAGTTCTCACATAGTTCCGAGCATTTAAATACGTTTTGACAAGAGTTCGAGCTATTTATTATTTTTAAACAATTTTTTAATTTGATCGTCAGCACCTCATCTACGAGAAATACGGGGTGCTGACTATTCTGATCGTTTTCTTCAGAGTTCTCGGCAGTTCTCACATAGTTCCGAGCATTTAAATACGTTTTGACAAGAGTTTCAGCTATTTACTATTTTTAAACAATTTTTTAATTCGACCGCCAGCATCTCATCTACGAGAAATACGGGGTGCTGACAATTCCGATCGTTTTCTTCAGAGTTCCCGGCAGTTCTCACATAGTTCCGAGCATTTAAATACGTTTTGACAAGAGTTCCAGCTATTTACTATTTTTAAACAATTTTTTAATCTGACCGCCAGCACCTCATCTACGAGAAATACGGGGTGCTGACAATTCCGATCGTTTTCTTCAGAGTTCCCGGCAGTTCTCACATAGTTCCGAGCATTTAAATACGTTTTGACAAGAGTTCCAGCTATTTACTATTTTTAAACAATTTTTTAATTTGACCGCTAGCATTCATCTATGAGAAATACGGGGTGTTGACAATTCCGATCGTTTTCTTTAGAGTTCCCGGCAGTTCTCACATAGTTCCGAGCATTTAAATACGTTTTGACAAGAGTTTCGGCTATTTACTATTTTTAAACAATTTTTTAATCTGACCGCCAGCACCTCATCTACGAGAAATACGGGGTGCTGACAATTCCGATCGTTTTCTTCAAAGTTCTCGGGAGTTCTCACATAGTTCCGAGCATTTAAATACGTTTTGACAAGAGTTCTAAAGACGCCGCATATTTTTTCGAGAGAAAACGACGTCGCGTTTTACGGCGCTGGTTTTGATTTCTTGCACAGTCTTCTCGTCTTCCCAGTATTTGGCGAACACGAAGCAGTTCAGATTTTCTGTGCTTTCATCTAAATCTGACTGAAAGCTTGCGATCATTACATTTTATTTTGTCGAAATAGAATAGAAATCTACAATAATATCATTTATCTAAATTATTTTAATACACTTAAGCATGTGTCGCCAAAAATTGGAGGTACACGTTGAAATAAAAACCCTACGTAATTACGAGGGACATAATTACCATCAAAAATAGAAGGGAAGATGGTACCTCGAAGTTAGGAAGTACATTACGTATTTCCAATTTTTGGCGATACATGCTTACCGCATAATGTACTCTTAAGCATGTGTCGCCAAAAATTGGAGATATACGTTGAAATAAAAATCCTACGTAATTACGAGGGACATAAGTACCATCAAAAATAGAAGGGAAGATGGTACCTCGAAGTCAGGAAGTACATTACGTACCTACAATTTTTGGCGACACATGCTTAAGAGTTTACATACCTGCATTACTTGTTTCTTCCAGTTTTTTATCAAATAACGGATACATGTTTTGTCGGTGGATGACCACATTATATACACAAAATAAACGATTCTGCTGCTGCTGCTGCTGTATCACTGTCTAATTTGCGAATGTATTCCATGCATTCGCACTGTGACTCCCGGCACGCACCGCGAAATACTTCGCGAATGTCACTGCTTGTGAATATATTCATATTTATGTTAGTTGCGTAAATAATATAACAGTCGTATAAAATGGTGTAAGAATCCTTTGTTCGAGCAACGATATGACACATCCGCGTCGATGCCACCTAGTGGCTATGCCACTGCTATTCGCGAATGTTTTTTGTTCAACAAATGTCGCGATCATGCATGGTTGACGCCGAGTACCTCGTATACGAGGTACGTATGTAGGAGGTACATTTGTACGAGGTACATATGCACGTACGAGGTATGTATGTACGGGGTACATACGGAAAGCCCCCTAAAAAACTGTACCTCCTAAAAAATTGTACCGTGAATTTATAAGTGCGGTGCCTCCAATCGGTACCTCCTCCTTTATCAGTACCTCGTGTGTATTCCGTACTTTGTGCTATACTGTACCGGGAAAAGTATCTCCTAGCAGTATGTAACTTGAAATGTTATTTCCATTTAGAAATTAGTACCTCGAATTTGGAGATACTACGCGGTACATGCTTAAGAGTGTAATTCTGTGAGGTCTCTGAGATCCCATCCACATTTGTCATCGTAACTTCAGCAAAAATTCAATTTATTTATTTATTTATTTTTTTAATCGATTGAGAATCGATCCATGAATAGGCCCATAATGTATAAAAGTCGATAGAATTAAATCGATGCGTTTCGTTTCACGCATGATGCGCATAATGCATCATTTATCCTTGTTGTTCACCGAACGCACTCCTAAGAGTTTCAAGATATACGAGTAAAAAGAAAAGAATATAGGGGACAAAAGTGCAGAAACGCGAAAAAAAGTTGAGCTGGGGTCTTGGAGACTTCACTGTGTATACCTAGGGTTAACAAGCAGCACTGCGCTGCTGCATTTTCGATGCTGCATAACAAGGAAGAAATTGATATAATTCATATTTTTATTTAAAAAACCGTATATATGCAGCACACGGAAAGAATGGTTTTGCTGAAGTGTCTAAAAATTTAGCTGAATACAGATCTAAAAGTAATTTTGTTGGATTATCAAAATAATTATGTAGAACACCTAAACTGATTGCTAAAATGTCAAAATTTTTTACAGCATTATCATATTTTAGCGACTTACTATAATTATTTTGATGGTGCAACAAAATTATTTTTAGATCTGTATCTAGCTAAATTTTTAGATACCTACAGTCGTTTTGGTTCGACCCAACTGGCTAAATTAATATTTTTACATATAATAATAATTTGGCCAGTTGGGTCGAACCAAAACGACTGTTGTTTTGAATTATTTACTGGCGACGGAAGTTACTTGTTTTGTTTTTAGATACCTACTTCAGCAAAATCGTTCTTTCCGTGTACATATTTTTATCAAGGTCTAAATAATGTTAACATATATCACTAATGTAAAATGTATATAAAATAATTTTTTTGTCTGCGAAAGTTGTTGGAATATTATCGAATCATTAGAGAATTATAAAATCTTGAGTTTAAATTTTTCACGATCTAATAAATAAAACTGTACGTATGAATTTACAATCATCCACAGTAGTATTTAAAGGGGTAAAACGTTTTGAAGACTCGACCGTTGAATTTGAGTCTAAGGATGAGAAATCAGTGAAATTTATGGAGAAGAACAGTATGTTATATCAAAAGATTTGTTGTACGTCACCAACAGTAACTATTTTAAGAATTATATATTTTACACATGAGGGAAAAGAGAAAGTTATGATAAATGGATTAATGACGCGTAATGAGTTAATATTTATTTTAAAGTAGATTAGTGTAAAGTAGATTATGGCATTTAAAATTATCATGTGAACATTATTTGTTACACTTTGTGAATCGCTTATTACCTTTTATGAATTATGGCAGAAAGGATAAAAGGTTTATGGACATATTATAGTTATCTCACGAATCTCACGTGTTGGCGCTGAACGACCCTCCTTAAGAGTTCCAAGCTCATTGAAGCATGCGATTATCTATCACTTTAGCCGGGGTGTCGAATTTGGCCGGCCTTGCAGCGTGGGAGAAGCGGACGCGATTCCCGCCACCGCTGCGAATCTAGCCCCGGCGCCGGGTATGCTTGAAACGCAATGCCAGTGCACTACGTTTAACACACATGGATATCCATTCTCGAAATAACTTATTACTATTTATTTCTATTTTAATTTGACACGGCTACTGGGGGCAAATCTCGTGGAGACCGTGGACATATTCGGACGTGTTTTGTCCTGAATAATTTTTGAAGATTGCTAATGCCATCAGCGCCGAGATTAGATTGAATCTTTCGAGTCTGTATTTATTATCTTCGACTTGTTCGTTATGTGATCCCGAGGAGGATTAGGTGCCATAAAATTAAAGAAGAAGAAGAAGGCTACTGGGGGCTACGGCACGAGTCTCGTGCGTCAAGAGGCGTAATCGTTTCTATACCCGATAACTGGCTCCTACTCTCGAGGGACCAGCTATGCACTCATTGGGTGTCTTCGTACTAATCGAGTCACCACTCTCGCATCGTGCGTGCACCATCCGAGAACCCGGGCATGAAGATTCATTCTTGACTTTTTCATATTTACTACGTGTTGGAGAGCAAACGGATTGACAACCGAGAGCTCCCTAGATAACCGTGCCCTTTCTTGGCCCCACAACTCACCATGGACAGCGGTACTTGGGCCCGTATCACTACGACTTTAGTGGTGCATTCAGATCGCAATTGACGTCGCTTGGTTACTGCAGAGCGCGCCGACTAGTCGACATCAGATCTTGTGATCGAGCCGTACTGAATCAGAACAGCCCCATTGCAACGTTCCAGCAAGACCACTGGGAGGTGGGCGCATGACCTGACTGGGAGAGGCTATATATTCGCGTCACCAGACCAATTGAAGCATGCGATTATCTTTTACTTTAGCCGGGGTGTCGAAGTTGGCTGGCCTTGCAACGTGGGAGAAGCGGACGCGATTCCCGCCACCGCTGCGAGTCGAGCCCCGGCGCCGGGTATGCTTGAAACGCAATGCCAGTGCACTACGTTTGACACACATGGATATCCATTCACGAAATAACTTATTACTATTTGTTTCTATTTTAATTTGACACGGTTACTGGGGGCAAATCTCGTGGAGACCGTGGACATATTCGGACGTGTTTTGTCCTGAATAATTTTTGAAGATTACTAATGCCATCAGCGCCGAGATTAGATTGAATCTTTCGAGTCTGTATTTATTATCTTCGACTTGTTCTTGGCCGTTATGTGATCCCGAGGAGGATTAGGTGCCATAAAATCAAAGAAGATGAAGAAAGCTACTGGGGGCCACGGCACGAGTCTCGTGCGTCAAGAGGCGTAATCGTTTCTATACCCGATAACTGGCTCCTACTCTCAAGGGACCAGCTATGCACTCACTGGGTGTCTCCGTACTAACCGAGTCACCACTCTCGCATCGCTTGCACGTGACCATCCGAGAACCCGGGCATGAAGATTCATTCTTGACTTTTTCATATTTACTACGTGTTGGAGAGCAAACGGATTGACAGCCGAGAGCTCCCCAGATAACCGTGCCCTTTCTTCGCCCCACAACTCACCATGGACAGCGGTACTTGGGCCCGTATCACTACAGGCCCTTAGTGGCGCATTCAGATCGCCATTGACGTCGCTTGGTTACTGCAGAGCGCGCCGACCAGCCGACATCAGATCTTGCGACCGAGCCGTACTGAATCAGAACAGCCCCATTGCAACGTTCCAGCGAGACCACTGGGAGGTGGGCGCATGACTTGACTGGGAGAGGCTATATATTCGTTTCACCAGATCAATTGACTTTAACCCTAGGCCCAAAGAAACTCGTGCAGAGAATCAAAGACCTAAGACAGCCTAACTCGGTCGATACAATAGGACAGTGCTCGCACCAGCGCAGTTTTCGAGCCACTCAGATCGCCGGATCCTAACACGGATCCGCTACTTTTTTCGCGCTCCTTTCTGCCACGATTCACAAAAGGTAGTAGCCTTGCCACTGTTAACAACGTGGACGGGAGCGAGGCCGCCGTGGCCAGCGTGATTACCGGTAGTAGGTCCGACGCACGTTGCACGTAACTTTTAACTTTTTAATTTGTCATGATTATTTGTACTTAATGCATTAAATTATGCGTTTTACTCATTGATATTGTTTAACAATAATCTTATCGTTGCTTATTAAAAATGCAACGATAATTTTATCATTGCATCTTTAATACGCGTATATATCGATGCTGTGAGATTTTTATCAATATTACTCGTATAAAGCCGGGTACTCACTAGGAGCAACGTGCAACGCAACGGTTGCTACAATTTTTTTACAATGTGTTTGTTCCGGAATAAGACGTATTTACGCAGCAACCGTTGCGTTGCACGTTGTACGGTTCTAGTGAGTATCCGGCATAACAAACTTCCTCCGTGATTATATCTCCGATTTAAGATGAGCTTAGTATACTCTCAACGCAAATACGTGTGTTAGAAATTCGCGGTTGACTTATGGCCGCTGAACATTAGTATACTTTGCCTGTTGCGTTTCGCCGCAAAACCTAAGGCCGGGTACTCACTAGGACCGTGCAACGTGCTACAATTTTTTCACAATGTGTTCCGAAATAAGACGTACTCACTAGTTGCAGCAATCGTTGCGTTGCACGTTGCACGGTCTTAGTGAGTACCCGGCATAAGATGGCTAATAGAATGGCTGGCAAAAAATGATGCTGTTGATACATCATTTTTTTTCCATGTATATATTTCCCTTATTACCTGTAGCATAGCGTGACCTTGCGATCTCGTAATATCAGGAATTGAGCGCTAGTCAAGCGAAAAGCATTAGAACTTCTCAACATAAATCGTGTAGATACTCTTCGAAAAGAAGCTGAAACTCTCTAATCAGAACTATCGAATTTTAAAGTAGGAGTGCCAGCTTCACACACCCGTCAGATTATATTCTTTCGCGAATTTTTAGAGCTGTGTCAACGACAGGAAAAATAAAATGAAATAATTGAAAGCGATCGGTTCCGATCGGTCAGATTCAGATGAAAGCACAGTAAATCTGAACTGCTTCGTGTTCGCCCCAAATACTAGTAAGACCCCTGTTGAGCTGGCCCCCCCTCCACCTTGCAGAAATTAAAAAAAAAATAGCGCAAAATTACAAGCTATTTGTGAGCTTTTATATCCTGCAGATTAAAATTTTTGAGCTTGTCACACTGAACAGGAATTTAATATTTTTTATGGGGGGCTGAGTCAACGTTTAAAAATAGATATTGAATTGATTTTTACGGCAGAATTAGGAGCTATTTATGAGTTTTCAAAATGATATAGTTTGGATTTTTGATCTCATCTTCTTAACCCCGAAACAACCTTTTAATTGATTCAACTCAAGAGAAAAATGTTGAGAAAAATTTAAATATATCGTATCGCATCGCGGATATAATTCGTATAGCGTATAAACTCTAAGAATAAACTCTTAAAATACGCGCATTTTGATTATTGAGCTACAACCCCTTCGCAAGAAAACCATCCCATCTTCCTGGCTTAAGAGAGAACTGTACTTAAAATGAATAAAATTATTTTACGACTAAATATTGTTTACTAAATTCTGAACACTAAAATAAAAAGAAAGAGTACTTCACTCTTGAGACTGTTAGGGATCGGGGGTAGTTTTCCATCAAACGGCTAGGGTACAAAATCTGAAACTTTATATTTTTGTGATACAAATTATCCTGAATCGAGTTTACAAGTAGCAATTGATTCTGCTGATGAGAACGAGTACTTTACTCTTGAGACTAATAGGACTGAGTTCTATTAGGAGCTGTTTGAAGCAGAAGGGATGAATATATTAAGTTTATTTGTATGGTACAAATTAGTACAAATTCAGTCCTTCAAATTTCTGTATTTAATTTTCTTTTTTTTTTCTTGTGGTCTTTTTAGCTTAATGCTAAGGTAGCACCGCCACGATTTTCTCCGAAATGGCACAGGATACAAAATTGTTATTAATGGTACAAAATTGTACAAAATGGGTACTAAATATTCTGATAGGTCCGGTTTGATTCTGCCAATTTGGTCCTGCTAGCTTAGAAGAGGTGAATGCTGATCTGTAGCTAAACAAAAGGACAATTAGTGTTTTATTTTGCTTTATTTAGATTTTATATGAAACAATTGACTATTTATTGTGACTTATATATATATGTATATATACGCGGCTAGTACATGTACACATGTAACACGTATTTTTTTTTCGTAGGTCGCACATCTGTGTAAAAGGTATGCTTTTCAGACGAAAAGCCAGCTATTGTATAAATTCATAGTGATAATGTTGAACACAATTTCTACAAATGTGAGAATATTGCATGAACACAAAGAAGTGTGGCGCTTGTCGCATTTCCGCTTCTTGGAGATTAATTTTTCGACACTTCTCTCACATCTACGTTGTTTTTTTAGATATAAATTACTATATATTGCTGTGCCTCGATTTCGATTTCATTGCGTCAGTCGATTCTGCGAGTAGGTACGGACTTTCATATCTGTTTTGACGAGGTTTCTTCACGACGTAGATTGCTTATCTTATAAATTATAACATAACGTATCGCAATGTAAATGCCTTTTTCTAAACAATTAAATTTGTTTTGTATAAAAGTAATTCGCTCTGTTACAGCGATAAACTTTGAAATTTTGAGACAAAACGCTTGATATAAAGGATAATATATCGGTAATCAGTTTGCTCTAATTTATCCCGAGATTTATTTCTTTAAAGATAAAATAATACATTTAAACAATTGACACATTCGTGAGCTATCTTGGCAATTTAAAATGTAATGTTAGAAAGACCATAAAACTTCGATATAACTATATGTATCTATTTTTCAAATGCGATCATGTCCATAAAAATTAGAGTTCATAAAAAACGATACGTACCAGGAATGTAATAGAAATTTCTTTGCGTTGCATTTGAGATACAAAGATCCTTTCAGGGAAAGTGCAGTGAGAATGACTAGTATTATACTTAGGCCAACATGTTACATTACGTTACGCATTATATTTAATTAGATGTAAAAAAACAACGATCTCTCTCGTGGATTTATTACAAAATCAATGAAAAATCGTAGAAATATCCTCGCACTGTTGTACGACCGAAGTACGCGATCTGCGATCTGGTTCTACTGGCTGGCATTTTGGTGAATTGCGTACATTAAATATTTACGACTTAGAATTTTATTTTCGTTTCTCTTTTTACCGCAGTAATAATCAATTATGAGTTTGCCAGCGAATCGGTGCGCCTCATCCCTGATGGGACACTTGGAGAACGGATGTTTGGCGTAAGTCCTCAATTGTGGATCCCTCGAGATAATTAAAGAGAGAAAGGGAAGAAAGATGGATCAATAGTTTCGTCAAGATGAGGGCATCCCGCTTGGCTGACAAAACATATAACAATAAATCGCGAAGTGCCCTCGGGCACGCGAAGCTCGTTCGTTAAAATACACTCTCTCTCTTCCTTCGTTTCTCAGCCGCGTAAGATTACTTATCTTATCGTTACTTTACAGTAATCCGCAGACTTAGGGTAGACAATTAATCGTGTTCTGTACAAATTCTATCAACGCCGCTAGCTATGTACACATGTCTCGCTACTGTTGGTTGTAATCTCTTACACGTGTAATTTGGCATTCGCGTGAGAGAAGTGACTCGTGAGATTCTCGCTACTTCAAATCCGTGCATCGCGTTCTCGCATGTTAATTTGCTTTATGTATGTATACTATATACACGTGCCATCGTGCTGGCATTAATATGACTTTAAATAAAAGTTCGAAAATCTAGGGAAATCGTGAAAATACAATGTGAAATGATACACGATATTTTCAGAAATGATCAGGAAAATTACGATTTTAATAGGATCAGCTTTAATAAAAATCCAGCAGCTAATTTATAAAAAAATATTTTTAAAAAAGAATGTTTTATAAATAAATAATGTAGATTAAAGAAGTAAATATTAGAAAATACATTAAATGTATAGATATGTTAAAGAATAATATTTTATTGTAATCTAATATCTAATTAATAAATAATAAATAATTAAATGTGAGGAGCAGAGCAATGAAAGATCTTGAAACAACTTTCATTATTTATTTGCATAGAGAATATAAAAAGTTTCAAATTAATCGGATGACGAGTGGATGATCTAAAGACTTCACAGATCCATTTCTTTAGAATCGAGTGACAGTCGGTTGTGCGAGCTAATCGCTTATTAGACGTGCTGATCGTCACTCTCTTTAATCCCAACGTACATGTATGTGTGTATAATATGTATATGCATACGATTCGATCGAAGAACGTTAAACTCTGGCTCGTTAACTCTCCATTCACACCGCCTAAGACTTGGATCGTACATCGTTATTGAAAAATATAACAGAGATCAGTTCAAATTTCTTCGGTATTTATCCCCTGCGTCGTGCAACGCGTTCTTCCGATGCGAGAAGGCATTACATTTGCTAACGAGTTATCAAAAGGGCATTACATTTGGCAAGTGAATTTTAAAATATTACTGGTTGAATGCCAGTAATGTGCGTATATAATTATCACGAGAGAAAATATTTTAGGACGAGCGTGGCCTATTAGACAGCGCATTGGTCTATTGAGCCAAAGGTCCCGGGTTCAATTCCCGGTAGAGCTAGAAAAATTATATTAAAAAAAAAAAAAAATCCTTGTAAATTTGGCAAGTGAATTTTAAAACATTACTGGAATTCACTAAAATTCACTTGCCCCAAATGTACAAGGATTTTTTTTTTAATATAATTTTTCTAGCTCTACCGGGAATTCAACTCGGGACCTTTGGCTCAATAGACCAATGCGCTGTCTAATAGGCCACGCTTGTCCTAAAATATTTTCTCTCGTGATAATTATATACGCAGCCGGGGATTAACGAGCCAGCCCGCGAAATCTCGACCGTCGATCGGGGGAGTGTGCCGGAATGTGCCATTTTCTTAAAACATCTTACATCGGGCGATGTAAAACGAGGACCGGCGCGAGTCCTCACCATTTATATATATACATGTGAGACAGTAACGTGAGCTTCGTGGTTTTTTCGATCAACAGGAACGTGCGTGCATTAACGCGAGCTTAACAGTCTCAACAGTCGAACGGGCGTGCGAGTAGGATCGCGAACGCGAGGACGAGGATGAGGCCTGTCCACCGCGGCTCGATCTTACTCGAGGAGCCCACTGTGCGCCAGTTCGGGGCTGGCGATGGTCCGCTTTTGCGAGTGTTTGCGATCACCGTCTGACTTCGCCATCTCATCGTGTACTGCGGGGCGGTTCTTCCAAGAGCCTGCAGCCTGAAACAAGAAAACAGATCATTTTTATTCATGCCGATAATATCTCTCACTCACGAGCTTAGAGCTTCACTATTTTATTTTCTTTTTTTTAACGAATATTACTTGAAACTGCTTACATTTTTCGATGTAAAAATATCGATTATGATTTTATATATTTTTCAAAATATCTTTCCTATTCGCAAAGGACTCCCCGCATGATTCTTACGAGAAAAACATTTCCGGTTAATTATTGTGAATTTGTGATACGTTGTAGTTCTTGTGTCCTTGATGGATAGTCTCAATTTTTATTAACTTTTTATACTTTCTGAATTATAGACATTTGACAATCTCCTTCACAAGAATTGTTCGTACGTTTGTCTACACGAGTTTGCACTTGTGTGCGTGCCTGTATATATATTTGTGTATATATAACTCTGTCGCCAGTTCGGCGGAGTCGGCAGAGGCAACAGAGGCGGTAGAGTTGTACACATAATACGTATGCAGGCAGGTACACAAGTGCAAACTCGTGTAGACAAACGTACGAACAATTCTTGTGAAGGAGATTTTCAAATGCCTATAATTCAGAAACTAAGATAGAAAGTTGATGAAATTTGAGACCTTTTATTTATGCTACACAAGAACTACCACATCACAAATTCAAGTAAACTGACCGAAAACGATTTTTTCATAAGAATCGTGAAAGGTCCTTTAATCTGAGATATCAGAAATCGAAAATGATGACTGGCAATTATAAGAATAATGATGATGATGATAACTTTATTTGAAATGCGAGTTAATTTACTTGAATTTAACTCCTGAATTATTATACATGGAAGTGAAAGAGAATTGCATTCCAAGAGGTGAGGCATTATCAATAATTGCTTACAAATCTAGTTTTTTAACGCAAATAAAATGACAATAATAATAATAATAATAACTCATATATGAGCACATGTAATTTAACATTAAGAGTGTATACAGATAATAATTATAATACTTAAAGAAAGTATTAACAAATATTATAAAATAACTTATGAGAATATACAGTGCAGTGAGAATGTGACAGGCAACGGCCAAATTAACAATTATAATTAATATAAAATACAAGACGGGTATAATTTCAGAAAATATAAGTTTTAACTAATAGGTATAATTTTATAGATGACGTAGATATAACTTTGTACATAAAACGTATATTTAGAGGCAATGTGACGAAGTTTTTATACACGGTGATAACTCGAATCCTTATATTCTTCTCTTCTAATTTCTCAGATTGTAACTCGGAAATAATTATTCTTAGTACCAATAAAAATGATGAAAGCGTCTCTGTCATTGCGCGATTCAACATTCAACCGCCAATCGATCACTGCCAGAGTCAATGAGAAAGTACCGCGTGAAGAAGCTCTGCTGTTAAGCATACTTTTCTTCATATCCCGTAAATTATGGAATAGGGAGGGGGGGGGGGTAATGTGCCGCGGTTGTAACATGGAATTGCCGTCGTAAGGCGGGATGAACGATGGCCGATTGTTAATCAGCGCGGATAATTTCTTCGCGCTAGACGACAGTAACGGATCGCGCGGGCATCAATTCTCCGCGATTTTATGCCGGTACCTACACACGGAGCGTGCCGGCTCAATCGCGCCACGCCAATAAAATGCCCGTTATATTTCAGCCGACCGTGCGTCATAATCTCGGCCGTCGAAACTGTCGCGGAACTGTCGTTAAAACGTAGCTAATAGACAAGATCGCGGCGGAACTTTCGCCGGGTTAATCGGCCGGGACGCGACCCGCCGGGGTATAAGAAACTCACCTAACCACCGCGGTATTCATCTTCCACGGCAGGGTGAAATTCTTGTGAGTGTCCCTCGAGCAGAACGTGTGCAGTCTGGGCCCGGCGGGGTCGCCGTTCTTCCTGTACTCGTGTATCGTCAGGTTCCACGCCGTGCAGGGCCCTGTTAAGTAGAACAAGCGTAGCATAGAGCGGACAGTACTGGCGAACATCGGTATGTCGCGATGATGTAAATAATCTCTTGTAACGTAAATGTATGTTTGTGAAGGTGTTGTGTAATATATCTAAATAAATCATGAATTTACGGGTATCACGAGTCCCTATGCGATGCATAAGTAGAAAGAGCATTACGAGATGCGCCGTCATCAATTTTTCTTCAGTAAAAAGAAACATAGTTATCCCGGGAATTCGTTAGCCCGCAGTTTTATACCTTGCAAGAAAAGCTGCGAGCAGTTTAATAGCACGAAAATGATTTATCTAGGAGCACCTATCTACGTTTCTCCAGAGAGCGTTCCTCGAGCGATTTATCTTCGAGCGGCATTAAAAGAAAACAAAAAAGCAACTGCGTTCCGAAGCGGCGTATCTTTCGCGGATCTGAGCATTAAGAATCCCGCGTTACTCTCTCTCTCTCTCTCTCTCTCTATAGAGCAATTAATTTCTTTGCTGTAACGAACCTGTTGATATTTCCTGAAATTGTTTCGACTTAACGACGTAGCCTGTATGCACGTATATCTTTACAAATAAACACATTTACACGAAACTGTAACTATTTTAATCAATTTCTCGAATCGAATTGTTTTATTATTTCGCAAAAGTCCATCGGTCGTGTTAAAATGCTCTCTTTATCGAAGGAAACTCTTCAGCGAATTCAAAAATATTAAAAGAAAGCAACTTGCGTCGCTTCAATATTGTATCACGAAATTATTTCTATGACAACATTCTTTTCAAGTTGTTTTTATCCTTAACGACGTTCCCCGCTATTGCCTTCAGCTCTTATTTCGGTAAGCGCAAATTGTAGTCTGCGTCTCGCAATAGGATTCCACTCGCAGAGTTCTATCCGCAAAATTCTATTTCGATCCCCCTCCCCCCCGGTCGCGGGGCTCGAGAGAAAACACAGATAGATCATCTTCCGCGCGACGCGCGCCCCGTCTCTGGCGACGACACGGCGAAATCTTCTCTCGATTGCTTTTCTTCGGAGACCGCCAGAATTTCTATCCGTGCCATTGGCTCCGTTGCCGCCACCGCCGCCGCCGCGGCGAACGAAAGGGTGAAAGTTGTGGAAGAATAAGTCGGAGGGTGAGAGAGGAGAGAGGACGTCGCGGCCCGGCCGACCGAAGGGACAGAGGAGCGCGGGCGTGAAACGAATGGCAGTGGGTCGCGAGATTAAAGAGACCATCGGATTTACCACGACAACGGAAGCTAAAGCTTCACCGTGTAGAAACCATGCTACGTCCTCTTTTTCTCTCTCTCTCTCTCTCTCTCTCTCTTGCTTCATCACTTTTCTTGCATCGTTCTCCCTCTTTTTCGCTCTTTTCCGCCTTCGTCGCCCTCTCGCCTTTCCTATTTCTGCGCGGCACGTAAATTGTCATCTTACGAACGCGACAAAGGCGACTACCTATCGCTTGTTCGAGCCTGAGAATATTACGATTGTTCCTCCCGGGTGAAATGCAGCGCGAGGAATATTCCTTCTGATGTAAAGATAGCTGCATTCACGGGTGAATTTTACGTTTATTTCTGCGGCCGTGCGCAATCATCTCCTGCTCCGAAATTGATCGCTCAGTGCTATCGATTTTTTTGTCGCGCGGTATTATTTGATTAGAATTTGAAGCAATTTATTTGTTTCAGCAGTATTCCCGTCCGATTTCAGTCCTGTTTTCTCTTGAAACTCTTGTAACGGCGATCGATCGATGTAACGGGGATGTATGTACATATGTGATAGCACAATGAATTGTGACCTCTGTACGTTCGTATGGGGGGAAATATCATCTATCGAATGCGGAGAATATCCTCTGCAATGTTTCAAGAAAATAGAGTTTTATTGGTTCACGAATATATATGAAAGATGGAATATTGAATTCGGTACAAGAAACTTTGATTTATGCGGACAGATTACGCGGGATGAGATTCGATACGAAACGAAAAATGTCCATTCCATCGAGGGACGTGCCCTGTCTACTTATGTCAATCCTGGATGCAATTACGACGCGTGTATTTATTCGCTAGAGAAGCGTGGCAAGTATAACGGCTGAATTATTAAATGAATTAATGAGGCTTCGCGCATTTATATGAAATCCTTCCGGCTTTATGAACCGCCGCGAATCGAATTACTCCGCCGACGACACTCTTGGCAACTTCGCCATAGAAACGTCGCTGTCCTCGTTCCTTTCATCTCCTCGTTTCTTGCCTTCGCTCCCGTATAGCTTTTTCATTTTCTTCCTCCTCGCCACCTTGCAGAACATTATAAGTAGAGGCGGAATCGTAACCAAAGCCCGACAAACGCCGCCACCGGAAATGGCTTTAATATACCTTTCAAGGTGCGGTATCACCGTAGTTACCACCATAGTACGCTCCGCTCTCTTTCTCTTTTTTTCTTCCAGCTGCAGTTCTTACAAAATTTCATCTTTGAATGATGCATTTTCTGGCATGAGAGGTTCGCCAATGTTTACCGCTTAGCCAACAAGAATCCTGGCAATAAACAGGGCTACTAGCCCTCTCATACGCGTATTATTGCTTTTTGCAGAGTGAAAGATAAAGAAGGGAAATGTGTCTGCTTCGCGTCGGAAATTATTAATTATTATATATATATATGTATATATATTTAAATATATAATATAAAACAAGATTAATTATTGAATTACTTTGAACCAACTCTGAACCAAAATAAATTCAAGAAAAGTATTTAATGCCCGAGAGTGCAAGTTAATTTAGAAGAGAGATTCTTCTTCAGTAAAAAGTCATCAATGATTCGAGGTAAAAAACGGCTCGCAGAAATAATTATTATCAAATTAAATCACGACGCTATAAATATATTTTTTTATTTACGCGAAACTGCAAAAAATAATTCTGTAATGTAAGTGTGCATAACTATATACATTGTTATCATTAAATTAAAGCTTCAAATTGGAGTCAAGTATTCATACACGAGTCATATTTTACATATATTTAAGATATTGTGAAAGTAAAAGTACGAAGGCTCTGTTGGAGTAATTTTTGCAAATGGAGAAGATATAGAGATGCAATTCTAAATTCTACTCACGACTCTGAGTGGACTTGACTTCGATGATGAGTTGCCGGTCGATCGGCGAGTCCAGAATCCAGGTACACTTCTGCTGGTAATACTGATTCAGCTTGAGCCCGGCGCTCGCCAGATCACCGCCATTGACCTCGCCTTCCGGCTCCGCCGTTGTGTGATCGCCGCAGTAAGTGTCATTGATAAACTTGTAGGCCGCGTGGAAATCGAGGCCCGCCTTCGATGTAGACCTCGACCACTCGATGTAGACCGGGGTCCAGCTGCGGATGCCTACCGGAAGCCAGTCCTGCGCGATAATAGATCCCGTTAGACGGGTAAAATGAGGTACGAAGGATACGACGTGGAAAATGGTGAGCAATTTAGGGAAAATAAAAAGCGCGCGGACTACGTTGAGAAATTGAAAGTAACACGAGCATCGTCGATGAAAGAATGACCGAGACGAAATGCGAATGGTACGTAATAACGTGATAAATTTAATTAAGATACATTTGTCGCAGTTTTGGCGAAAGAAATATCGATGACTTACTGACAACCCGGCGGTATGCTTAATTATCAATCGTGGATTTCGAATTTAATCCTACGCAGTTAAATTACACGGATTTAACTTGTTGTTTGCATGATAGCCTCAATTGTGTCGGAATAACGAGCATTTGAATATGAAATGATGATGATCCCACGAATCGAAATCGTATTATCGTTTATAGACTCGCCATAACGATTACACTCGGTCAGGTGTAATCTGATAATACGTCTATTAATAATCATCGTGTGGATAGAGTCAAAGTCAGATCAGTTGGGCAGTATTACATGCGCGAGATTGTGGCGAACGCATTTTGCGCCGAATAAATTATTTAGCATCGACAGCTTCTTGCCGAACATTTCTTTCAGCTAAATGTAGAGCTCTAAGATCGAAAAAGTCCAAAGGATGCGTTTTCAAACGCGTGCCACTTTTTCATTTTATTTTTACGGTGGTACATTTGTCGTAATATAGTCGCATATTATTAAATTTATGAAAAATAACGCAGATTATTACACGGTAAATTTAAAATTTTTAGCCACATTGCACAACATTGTGGTAAATAAAAACGTTAATGAAACTAGTATACATTTCATGCGAACGTTAATAACATTGTACACATTACGTGGAATTAAATTTCCGCAGCAAAAACACTCCTAGCACCGAGCTTCACTTCACGTTAATTCATAATAGTAAAAAAATATATTTCAGATTTTTGACGAAATCGAGCGCGTAATAAATTTTCTTTCTGAAAAGAAAAAAAAAGAACCATCTCATCGAATAAAATGATATGATAAATATAGAGAGCCATTTGCGGAAAATTGCATACCGCGAGTGATATATTTTAACATCGCCGACGTTTTCGCGTGACAATGCGGAGGATATAAAAGTTGCGGTATAATAACGATATAGCTTTTATCTCGCCGGCATTCAAGGAGCGGAAGTGCGCGTGGGATAAGAGCGGCCGCGCTCTCCGTCGAGACGCTCATTCGAGGCGGGCGCCACGGAATAAAGTTTTTCCGCCAGCTCGCGCTTACCTGGTAATTCCCGCAGAGACAGGTGACAATGTGTCCGGTCTCGGAGACGAGCAGGAGGTGGTCCATGCTCTCCAGGGACTTGCTGACGCAGTGGCAGCCACTGTCGCCGCACTTGGTCTCGCACGGGTTGTTCGGCGTCTGCTTCGTGCTACCCTTCACCTGCAAACGGAGGCATCATCATTCGGAAAAGTGCGAGTGAAAATCTGTACGGGCGGAAGAAAGAAAGCTAAAAGAATAGCAAAAACGGTCAATTATAATTATGTCAAACGATGTGCCATACGTGCAATTAAAATTTGTTCGCTCTTTCTTCTGCGACTGACAATAAGGGACACATCACAATTGCCCAGAACCGACTTGATTCTCCTTGAAATATGACATTAAACGCAAAAATCTAAGAAGCATGTATTTTTTAGGTGTGCCTGTTTTGAGATTTAAGAGTGAAACAATCTCTCAAAGTTAATATACTTATATTTGATTTCTAAGCAATTACCGTCGAAACGACAAGATATATAAAACATGTGTTAGACAATATTTTTTACGACTTTCATAAACTGCATATTTATGTAGATCTGCCGAAAATCCAAATTTCCATAATATATAATATCCTGAAGAGATGATTTATCTAAGCGCGACGTAACGGATTAAAGTTGCACGATTTTCTCGGTTGCGCAACGGATTCGCAACACGGATGCGACGTTCGTATCGTTCACCGCGGGATTACAGTTGGCGTGTTTCCACTATGGAATTCAATTGTTGCACTTTATCGTTCTCGCAGGAGTTGCTGAAACCCATAGCTGAACCGTGGTCTCGCCTTCGGAACCGCGTCTGATCCAGCGGAATATTATTTCTATGCGGATTATAAAGGCTCGCGCCGCGAGTATACAGATAGATAGTTTTATAGTTTTTGGATTCTAAAATTCCTCCGCACATCCGACGATGCTGTTTGCGCGAGGGAGTTCCTTTTCTCTTTTCCTCGAATAACATGTAACCTGCGAGAATCCTTGTTCGCGCGAGACAGTAGTGTGCGTCTAAAAACTGTGAGAATGAATTCGCGAGAATTTAATTCCCGACCGTCAATTGAACGAACGACAGAGAGATTAGACATTTCGTCGAGGAACTCACAGTAATGACCACCGATTGGTTTGGCGCCGGTATAAAGTGCTGCCTGCACTTCACCAGGCCTTCCATGGCGAACAGCCGATGCGGTTCCGGATGTACCACCGAGCCCTCCACCGGCGACGTCAACCCGTAATATTCGACGTCGCACACGCTGGCCGGCTGCTGAGTGCCACCCTCACGTTCTGGAGCATCAAATAAAAATGCGTTGCTTGTGAAGGTGTCGAGAGAAATTACCTCGCAAATTATGCCTTGCAAAAATAAAGATGTAATATGTGCGCGTAAAATAGTGCCCCGAGATTCTCTGTTATTCATGTAATTTCTTGCGCGACAAATTAATTATAAATTTAACAAATCAACGAAGTTAGCGTAAACAAACGGAAGAGAGACACGATATCAATAATTAAAGAAAGGCTCCAAATTCTAATCTGTATGCAACGATGAGATCTTGAAATTTCTCTGTTATTTTTAATAATTTCTTGTGCGACAAAAGTTGATTATAAAATTAACAAGTCAACGAGATTAATATAATAAATAGAAAGAAACGGAAGAAATATGATACATGACGTAAATGTAAAAATTACTATCCACTCGGGATGTCAATCAAGAAAATTACCAAGACGATCTCGAATATAAAATATTTTCATTTTATCGCTCATATCCGTTGAATTCTCGCGGGAACTCTTGCAACTTTGCTCTCCTCACGCCTCTTAGCTTAATTTTTTTTCCCCGTAAGTTTCTCGCAGTCAGAGGGATATATATTTCAGCGAGTTATAAGTGGGTAAACGTCTTACGGGCACTTTCATTTCGAGTGGAAGTTCATGCACTCCGCAGACAGGATTCCCTCATTTCGTTTCTTACGCGACAATTTCGCATGATTATTCGGGGCAATTCGGGGTCTGCTCGGTTGAATTCGACCCCTTTCCCGTAAGGAGATCGGTCTCCCTGGGTCGCATAAAGTTTTATGTTCCACCGTACGGGATCGTACTCGGCGCGAGATAAGGTAGGCACCGGAATTCCGATGGTAGAACCGGAATTCGAAAACGTTCGGTCTCGATATTCTGCCTCTCTGGTGAAGAGGAAGGGAAAAAAGTGAAACACAGCGACGCGACGGGAATGGGATCTCTGTGTGGGACGTTACGAATACGTGGGGAACAAAAAATCTGACGAACAAAGTCGTGGCCGATTCAAACGCGGCTGGCACGTGCGCGTGCTTCGTTTCTCCGTTTAAACACGAAACGTTGTTATTTAAGATTTCAAACACGCCGGTCTTTGACGACCGTTCTCATCGATCGTCGCGATTCGAATAGAGAGATAGAGATATATACTGTGAGAGACACGAGAATGCACGCGGCGTGTAACACGTGTAACACGTGTAAACGTAATAACGTTCGACCGGCGACACGATCACCTCTCGTCAATCACCGATCCAATCGACGGCGATAGTTCGTCGTCAGTCATGACTTTTGATTCTTGTCATTTACGCCCTTTTTTTTATAATGGTCCATGATTGGATTTATATGCCGCTCGCTCGCGTACGATTGTTGTAACGGGGGGGATGGCTACTGGTTACGAGCGCGAGGCTGGTAGCCATTTCATACAGCCAACGTAAAAAAAAAGAAAAAAAAATTCGTCGGAACGAGAATTTGATGTCGACATGATGTGTCGTAAAATTCGGTCGACGTTTAAAATCTCATCGATATCAAGATTCAATTACTGCTGTCCGCGTTTCGTTTTGTTCGTTAAAAATTTTATCTCGCGCACTATTAGCTTGTGTTCGAAAACGCTTGAACGATTTTAATTTTCGATTTTAATGAAACCGGACGCTTAAATTCACGGGAGAGGAAAACGATAGATCCGACAAATGGAGAATAAATTCTCAAGCATTAGGTGAAAAGAGATTTTTATTTTAAAGTAAAATGTTGAGATATATTTTGACTTCAACGTTGAAATGAGTTAATATCTTAACATTTTACTTTAAAATAAAAATCAAAACTAACTTCACGCTGAAATTAGTTAATATCCGTTCAAAATATATTACTCTCATATTATTCATTATATATTATTGCTCATTATGTGCAAAATGTTATACGGATTAAGTTCTATACTGAAAATCGCAGGGTGCTTACGCGGTTATCCACGCTTTGAATTTATAGATTTAGCGTTTTCAAGCCTGTGATACGCGGTAGTCTGGCTTTACTTTGCAAAATAGCCGTAACAATCACGGGCGAATAATTATCCGACCGCGAATAATTACAAGTTTCCCGATACGCGAGAGCGTAATATACCCGGGCTCTCATTTTAATCTCCGGGATTGCTCGGCCAAGGAAAAGGTCGGTAGCTACTTAATCGGGGTAAAATCTAATCTTTGAAACGGAATTAAGCGCGACCGCTGTTTTTGCGAGGACGGACGCGCGTCGATATATTCGTGAATGTGTCCTCCGGCAGCCAACCAGAATCCCTCGGTCGACTGCCAAGCGAATTTCAGGATTACCGTCCGGACGTGCCTACGCTCATCCGATTAGGGGGCGAGGGGGGGAACGAGGCTTTGACATCGATATGCCGAGGCGTATTTACGGTAATTAGTTACTCGTAATTAGCGGTTTGGGCGCGCCAGTCGGCTATTCAAGAAGCAACGGGCAAAAACTCGATTCGGAACGATCGGGAACGATAAAAGACTGTGGGACGCAAATTGCGCCGATCACGAAAATGACACTATCATCGCGATAATCGAATGCCAGCGCTTCTCGCGCTTTACAACGAAAGAAGAGCAAGCATAATTATTTACGTAAGAAGATCACGCTACGTGTTATTGTGGACGAAGAAAAATATATTACATGTTATATCGAAAGAAAAAAGTAATTCTCAATTAATAATTCTTAATTATTTACTACGTGTAATTTTCGTACTATTCAAGAAACTCGCGGGAAGGGCGCGAGAGATATCAAATTATAGGATAAACTTCATTGCGCGATCCTTTTTAAACTTCCGCTCGAAGACGTAAAACGAGGAAGCTTCTCGGAAGCGCGTAAAGAAGCGCGATTGCGCTCGTAACTCGTAATGAATAAGAGAAGGGAAAAAAAAGAAAGAAGAAACGGGTAAGAAAAGAGTAACCTGTATCTCAAGGCGATAGAGCGCTGCATGGAGCCGCTCACGGAGTGTGTTTCTCGCGATCTCACGACGCTTACGCGCGCTGACTTGATTGCGCGGCGACGGCGACGGCGCGCATCATAATCCAATTTCCGACGTGCGATCTTTTGTTTCGAGTTTGTGCCGAGAGCTCGCCCGCTCGACGAGCGAGCGAGCTCGGCAGACCGCGGCACGTTCGTTCCCGTCCGGCGACGACGGCGCGGCTGGTTCCCTTTTACGACTTACCGTCGTGGAAATAGTACGAGACCTCCATATACTCCTCGTCGGTGGGGCTGTTGGAGGCGCGTCTTAAAACCACCGTCATGTCCCGGCCGCTCGACGAGTATCGCTTCGGCTCGGTGTACCTGGAAAAGAGGAAATGGGAAGAGGGAACGTCATTTGCGCTCTCGGCAACGGAGAGTGAATCTGTGGCGGAGGGATGGTTTTCCCACGCTCCTTTCGCCCCTTTCACGGAGAGCGCCCCGCAGTTTTCCGGGGTCGAAAACCGGACGTAAATCGAACGACCGACGGGCAAGCGCGAACGGGACTGTTTTTTTTTTTTTTTTTTAATTTTCACACTGCCGGTCGACACGTTTAAACGCCAGCGCTTAGACACATTACATTTTGCGCCAAAATGTAGATTAAATACCTACGGAAACTTAAAGAGACTTCAGTTTACAAAGAAGATCATTTTACGACCTCGTTAAAAGATTCTACAAATAATTGAGCATGAAATAGGATAGATATTGCAATGATTCCAGATTCTGAACTTACCTCGGGATAAAATTTATCTCATTGTGAACGATCCTCGTTAAAACAGCTGAATGGCTTTGCATCACGACCGCGCAATCAATACGGAGGAACGATGGTGACGGGGTCATGAATAATGATCGATCCGATTTCCGCTTACATACGTTATAGAGCGCGGGCGCGCGCGCGCACATATACGTAAACCGGGATCCGGGATGCGGGATTCGTGACACTTTTCATCGGGGACATTCCGGGCATGCGGAAACTTCGACGCGTATTATTAATTCACGACCATTATATGGCGAAGGGGGCACGAGGGAGAGCGTGTCGCGCATGGGCGCGAAAGGGTGCTCTCTCCGTGAAAGTTACATAGACGTCGGGACAAAGCAGGATGTAAATCTTGCACGTAAGACTCTATTTTCCCTAGGCAAAGTTGTAAATGGACGTCTTGGGAGCCGCCCTCGATAGTCGGCGCACGCGAGAATTGCCTATGAGTTAGTTTTGCAAGATAAATCGGGCACCCTTTCCGCTGCCGCCCCCCCTTCTCCCGCCCCTCGTCGATGCCCCGTCGTCCTGCGGTGCCGCGAGAGGAGGATCTCGCCCTTTGTCGCTCGAATGAGCGCCAGAATTACGTCGTCGATTTTCTAACATCACAGCAACTTTCCCGCACGGCGAACGATATCACGTCAGCCGTTCGAAGTCGATGACGTTCTTCTCTTCAAACAAGTTTATCGAGATCATCTACGAGAAGTGGATCGCATCTTTTTGTTTAAAACATTTATCGAGAAAGAAAAAAAGTTTAGCGCGTTTCGTCTGGCGTTCTTGAGTCGAGTTAAATTAAAATAGACATGTGGATGAAACTATTATTGAATGTGAGAATAAAAACATTAAAACGTGACCGCGGCTTTCTAAATTTGATATGAAAGGAGAAAATCTTTAATCTTGCAGCCACAAGCAATCAAAGTTTTATAAAACTAAGTATAGAGACACCAATCCTGAGAATTTAAATAAATTATATTTGACTGTGTCAGATTGACTTACATTTAAACGTATATATTATTGGATCATCATCATCTGTGCGCGCTTTATATAAAATATGAAACTTATTTATTAAATTTTATTAAAATATCCTTCTGGAATTACATCCAATGAATTTTCCTACGGTGTGATGTTGAATAATCGCTGTGTAGAAGCACACGAGCGCGTAAATGCCTTGTTATTTGTAGGCTGTATTACAAGCCGGCGATACCTGATTATCGCGATATCCCTCGCACACGGAATGGCAGTTTACTTTATCAGCGCGCGGGATAAAGCGACGGCAGCGGGTTGATCTGTGCCGGTTCATTGGCTGCTTCCGAGCAGGGAGCAACGGGGGATGGCTTTTAGTTGGACATGGCGTGCGTGAAGATTAAATTACTTGATGGCTATACCGGATTGATCCCCGATGTATCTCGCGTCCATGCACGGACGGTTATTAAATAGAGCGCGCTCTGGACAACTCACTTGAATAATCGCGATGCCCGGTCGGACCTTACGACCCTTTGTCGCCAACGCGATGTCGCGCGCGATGCGCAATGATACGATTTTCATCTTTGGATGTCGATGTCGCTAACGCGTCGATATAGCGTTATCGCTTTTTTTCACGTGTCTGTGAAGTTGGCATATCATTTTTCAGCAGATCAAAAATAAAAGGCAGTTCTTGTTGCATGCAATCGAGTTCTATAGTTCCTGATACTTTTTAGTAATAGTTCTGGTGATTTTACCCAAAAAAGTCGATCGAAAAAATGATCTGCTAACTTCCCATAGCAGATCATTTTCTAGCAAATCAAAAATAAAAAAGAGTTCTTGTCGCATGCAGTCGAGTTCTATAGTTCCTGATACTTTTTAATAATAGTTCTGTTGATTTTGCCAAAAAAAGTTCATTGAAAAAATTATCTGCTAATTTTCCAAAATCTCGGAGTTCCGGTTTATTTAAAATATTTTTCGAATAGTTCTGAGCATACTGAAGCATTTTCTAAAAAGTTCTCGACATTAGCAATGTTGTACGATTGTTTAAAAAATTAATACCGCCCAAAAACCGAGTACTTAGAGAGAATAGTGTGATATGCTGTACGAAATGTCGCAGTTCCGGTTTATCTAAAATATTTCTCGAATAGTTCTGAACATACTAAAGCATTTTCCAAAGAGTTCCCGACCCTGGCAATGTCGTATGATTGTTTAAAAAATTAATACCGCTCGAAAACCGAGTATTTAGAGAGAATAGGGTGATATGCTGTACGAAATGTCGCAGTTCCGGTTTATCTAAAATATTTCTCGAATAGTTCTGAACATACTAAAGCATTTTCCAAAGAGTTCCCGACCCTGGCAATGTCGTATGATTGTTTAAAAAATTAATACCGCTCGAAAACCGAGTATTTAGAGAGAATAGGTGATATGCTGTACGAAATGTCGCAGTTCCGGTTTATCTAAAATATTTCTCGAATAGTTCTGAACATACGAAAGCATTTTCTAAAGAATTCCCGACCCTGGCAATGTCGTATGGTTGTTTAAGAAATTAATACCGCTTGAAAACAATCATTGCCAGGGTCGGGAACTTTTTAGAAAATGCTTTAGTATGTTCAGAACTATTCGAGAAATATTTTAGATAAACCGGAACTGCGACATTTCGTACAGCATATCACACTATTCTCTCTAAGTACTCGGTTTTTGGGCGGTATTAATTTTTTAAACAATCGTACAACATTGCTAATGTCGAGAACTTTTTAGAAAATGCTTCAGTATGCTCAGAACTATTCGAAAAATATTTTAAATAAACCGGAACTGCGACATTTCGTACAGCATATCATCCCATTCTCTCTTAATTTTTTAAACAATCATACGACATTGCCAGGGTCGGGAACTCTTTGGAAAATGCTTTAGTATGTTCAGAACTATTCGAGAAATATTTTAGATAAACCGGAACTGCGACATTTCGTACAGCATATCACACTATTCTCTCTAAGTACTCGGTTTTTGGGCGGTATTAATTTTTTAAACAATCGTACAACATTGCTAATGTCGAGAACTTTTTAGAAAATGCTTCAGTATGCTCAGAACTATTCGAAAAATATTTTAAATAAACCGGAACTCCGAGATTTTGGAAAATTAGCAGATAATTTTTTCAATGGACTTTTTTTGGCAAAATCAACAGAACTATTATTAAAAAGTATCAGGACTATAGAACTCGACTCAATATGGTGGAGGCTGTTGAAGAACCGTAAAGGACGAAGTTGAGGCGGGGATATATCTCCGTATAAAGACCGCTCTTTCAGACTTGTCGCACTTCTTCCCTGCGGAAAGACAGGAATTACGGCTCGACGCCTTTACGACGATGTAATCTCAACCGGATTAACATATACCCCGGGCCGTTCGTGAATCTGTCTGCGCACCTTAGATTCCGCGCGAAGAAAGAACCCGAGACGAGATGGATTGTGGGAGAGCAAGGTCGTGGAATGAATAAAAACCAAGGAGAGTCAGGCTGTAAGAAACGGGTCTTGCGATTGCCAAGGTTTTTCTCTCCATCTCGTCGTCATCGTCGTTCGCCGAAGGCGCAACCCGGGTTGTATAATGAACCGCAACGATGTTCCCTCGAAAGCGTTTTTCGGTCGTCCGACAATGGACTTTCCATCGCGTTTCGTATTTCCATCGCTTGTGTGTCTCGCATAATGATATCATCGCTCCTTTATATGAGGTTTTAAAGTAAATCGCTCCCAAGTTTCTCGTAGCTGCATAACGAGATAGGTGACGCACCTGTTTACGATACATTCCCCTGTAATTTTAATTGGTAATACAATTAGTGAGCATTTGTGAATTCGATGAGATAATAGGGAATCATGTCAATCTCTTTCCGGTCAGATTTTAATCGTGCATAATGCGCGTTAATCGTTAACAATTGAAAGCACATTATGCTACATTCATTAACGGGAAGAGCGAGCTGAATATAAAATTTACATGTGTGTTCCTTTATATAATGATAGTTTTAATTGCCGCACACGCGAAGGATAAGTATTATCGGCGATAGCGCCTTATAAACGCCTTTATAGCTACGTTTAATTAATAAAACCATCATAATCACCGTGGGTTTCTTTTGCCAACGACCACACGACCCGCTACCCGCTGCACTCGGATTTTACTCCTTAATCACTTTATAATCAGCGTGTTGAGGAGGCCAAGGCGGGGCGGCGAAAGCGGTTTTCAGCGGACCGCTATTATGTTTCCAAAGGCGCCTCCCCATTAATGAGGATAAAATGTTCCGCGGAACTTTATGCCACCCCGAGAGTCGCGCCGCTAAAGAACATTCCTCGGTTCGTTTAATTCTTCGATACTTCATCTCATCGCGAATTGTAATAAACGCACGTTTGAAAATTCCCGCAAAAATCGTAATCCCGAAATTGGAAGTGCGACACAACGCAAACAATATCATTTTTCCCGGGAATATCGGGAAGGACGCGCGAAATCCCCCCCAAAAAACTCACTCAACGACGAAACGAAGAATCGGGGAAAAAAACCCCGGAAACATGAGTTGAATATGAGAGAAAATTACACTTTTTTTTTACATTTACAAAATGGGGGGAAAAAAGAATACAAATTTGGGATCACACATTTTTCGATCTAGTATGTTATTCATTCGATTTCAATACCGCGATTTATCGGAACTCCGCGCGCTCGCTCGCTCGAATATCGGCGCAGAGAAACGGTGTTTTAAAATGACGAAGTTTCGGAACAACGCATTTTCCGGCGCGTGTTATATCGCTTTTTTTTTCGTTTCTCGTTTTCCCTCGGATTTCACGCGTCCGCTCGAATCGTCGCGCTCGCATCGCCGATCTCGACGAGGCTATTTAGCGCGAGGAGAGGACTGATTTCGCAAACGGAAGTATTCGCGCGATATACGGGACACGCTCGCGAAAATCCGGAACTAGCATAAAAAAAATACCCTCGTGTTTGCAACCGGGCGATGCGAACGAGATGCTTGGACGGGGATTTCGCGACGGGAGAGACCGAGGGGGACTCGAGTAGAAGATTTTTAATTTACTCCGGCGGGGATTTGTGCCGGAGCACATTATCTCGGAGGCATTTTGTAACGCGTTACCGAGACGGCACAATGCGGATACTGCCGTTCGTTCGGATGGACGAAAGCCGTCCCGCTTCTTTTATGCTCCATCCGACGGCTGGGCGACGCGAGCCTCGCGCGAAATGGGGCCGGAGGAATCTGATTTTCTGGTGTTCGAGCCGCTCGGGCAGAAAATGACGTACAGAACTATTTCCGCGGCAACGATCCGTTCCCGACCAACGGCTCCCTTTTCCCCCGGCTCTTTCCTAATGAAAATAATTACGGCCTGTTCATTGTTCGCGTGGGTTTTAGGGTGGGATCTAATTTATCGAGAGCGACGAGTTCGCGTGAGAGAGCGTTTGAAAGAAAGATAGATAGATGGATAAAGAAAGAGGGAGAGAGAAAGAGAGTGAGAGAGAGAGAGGAAAAAAACGACAAACCTGTTTATAACAATGCTGCGAGAAATAGCAGTTGTAGCTTAATTCTGTAAAGTGGTAATATTGCGGAAAAAATTATTGTAAGAATATATCGATCAATACACCAATTAGAAATGTATTTAATGAAATAAATCTGTAAAAAAATTCGCAAGAAATATCTGGTAACATGATGGATCGGGCATAACACATACATAGTATGTACAAAGAGATATATACGATGTAAAGGTCGTCAGATCGAGATTGATGAGCTAATCGCGTGCAACATATACAATATACCGTAATTGATCCATCACAATTCATGTTGCACGCGATTAATGTTAAGTGCATCTTGGTGAAAAAAAGAAGGTCAACCGAGTCCAGGAGTAGTGTATCTAAGATGAGACAGCGAGACTTTGAGGGCATGGAATTTCATTTTAACTGCAAAATTCAGCCGGCAAAATCGAACTGTGAGCAACGAAGTTTCCCCATTAATTTCTTCGCGTTCTACTTTGAGGTAATTAATTAGAATTATGAGAAAAGTTTTCTGAAGCACCTGTTACATGTTTAGAACGGCTACTTCAGAATCTTGGCGAATATCACTATTGAATATTTTACATTGTCGCTCTCGCAGCACGGACTTGTAATAATAACGATGATGAACCAGGAGCTATATTCTGATTAATATTCAGCATAAAATTCATTTGCATCCGTATTCAAATTTTACAGGACTATCTTTCTCTGACGTTACGGTCTTTCGAGGAATATTAAGTGCAGCTTAAACATAAAAATTACAGTAGAAATAAAAATTTAATTTTACTAAAACTTACTAATTTTTTATTCACACAATATGAACGCTACGATAAAAAAAAATAGAATAACATTTACGATATACGTTTTTCGAATTCCACTTGCAATTTATCTAATATATATATTTTGCGAAAAGAAATCTCGTCTATAGATATTACGTAATATCCAGAGTCTTAACAGCAGACAGAAATCACTTCCACTTTGATTATTTGTCAATAACAGAGCTCGACGTCTGACGTCTAATACTGTCGGCGATAATTGCAAGGGGGGGCCACTTTTAATCATCGCTCGTCTACACGGTGATCCGGAGACACGGGGCAATCTTCTCGATAAAGCCGCGCGATGACCCCTAATTGGCCACATTATTAAAATCGCATTTTCGTGATCCCAGCTGTGAGGGATCGTCCCCTGCGAAGCGTACGGCGATGAAGTTCCCTCGTAAAATAAATCACGCCATCCCATCGCGGTAATTCGGCGCAGCCGCTTCTGCCTTGCCGGTAATATTGGATATTTTCTTAATGGCGAAACTTCCACGGCCTTCCCCCTCGAATCGAGTTCATCCTCGTGAACTCCCTGATAAATCGGTACACGATTCTCGACCGTTTTCGATAGTCTCCTACTCCATGCCCTATGTGTCTGTGAAGTTGGCATATCATTTTCTAGCAGATCAAAAATAAAAGGCAGTTCTTGTCGCATGCAGTCGAGTTCTATAGTTCCTGATACTTTTTAGTAATAGTTCTGGTGATTTTACCCAAAAAACAGTCGATCGAAAAAATGATCTGCTAACTTCCCGTAGCAGATCATTTTCTAGCAAATCAAAAATAAAAAAGAGTTCTTGTCGCATGCAGTCGAGTTCTATAGTTCTTGATACTTTTTAATAATAGTTCTGTTGATTTTGCCAAAAAAAGTCCATTGAAAAAATTATCTGCTAATTTTTCGAAATCTCGGAGTTCCGGTTTATTTAAAATATTTTTCGAATAGTTCTGAGCATACTGAAGCATTTTCTAAAGAGTTCCCGACATTAGCAATGTTGTACGATTGTTTAAAAAATTAATACCGCTCGAAAACTGAGTATTTAGAGAAAATAGGGTGATATGCTGTACGAAATGTCGCAGTTCCGGTTTATCTAAAATATTTCTCGAATAGTTCTGAACATACTAAAGCATTTTCCAAAGAGTTCCCGACCCTGGCAATGTCGTATGATTGTTTAAAAAATTAATACCGCTCGAAAACCGAGTATTTAGAGAGAATAGGGTGATGTGCTGTACGAAATGTCGCAGTTCCGGTTTATCTAAAATATTTCTCGAATAGTTCTGAACATACTAAAGCATTTTCCAAAGAGTTCCCGACCCTGGCAATGTCGTATGATTGTTTAAAAAATTAATACCGCTTGAAAACCGCGTATTTAGAGAGAATAGGGTGATATGCTGTACGAAATGTCGCAGTTCCGGTTTATCTAAAATATTTCCCGAATAGTTCTGAACATACTAAAGCATTTTCTAAAGAGTTCCCGATATTAGCAATGTTGTACGATTGTTTAAAAAATTAATACCGCCCAAAAACCGAGTACTTAGAGAGAATAGTGTGATATGCTGTACAAAATGTCGCAGTTCCTGTTTATCTAAAATATTTTTCGAATAGTTCTGAACATACTAAAGCATTTTCTAAAAAGTTTCCGACCCTGGCAATGATTGTTTTCAAGCGGTATTAATTTTTTAAACAATTATACGACATTGCCAGGGTCGGGAACTTTTTAGAAAATGCTTTAGTATGTTCAGAACTATTCGGGAAATATTTTAGATAAACCGGAACTGCAACATTTCGTACAGCATATCATCCTATTCTCTCTAAATACTCGGTTTTCGAGCGGTATTACATTTTTTAAACAATCATACAACATTGCCAGGGTCGGGAACTCTTTCGAAAATGCTTTAGTATGTTCAGAACTATTCGAAAAATATTTTAGATAAACCGGAACTGCGACATTTCGTACAGCATATCACCCTATTTTCTCTAAATACTCAGTTTTCGAGCGGTATTAATTTTTTAAACAATCGTACAACATTGCTAATATCGGGAACTCTTTAGAAAATGCTTCAGTATGCTCAGAACTATTCGAAAAATATTTTAAATAAACCGGAACTTCGAGATTTTGGAAAATTAGCAGATAATTTTTTCAATGGATTTTTTTTGGCAAAATCAACAGAACTATTATTAAAAAGTATCAAGAACTATAGAACTCGACTGCATGCGACAAGAACTCTTTTTTATTTTTGATTTGCTAGAAAATGATCTGCTACGGGAAGTTAGCAGATCATTTTTTCGATCGACTGTTTTTTGGGTAAAATCACCAGAACTATTACTAAAAAGTATCAGGAACTATAGAACTCGACTGCATGCGACAAGAACTGCCTTTTATTTTTGATCTGCTAGAAAATGATATGCCAACTTCACAGACACTTTTTTCACACGTACAAAATTCACGTTTTTTTCCTTGCGAATCTAAAGCCTAAATTAATCTAGAAATTGAATTAAGTAAAAAAAAAAAAAAATAAATTTCTGATATGGAAAATAAAATTCTCAGGCAGTATTATCTTATCTAATCTGGAATAACGTTATGTTATTCTTATACTTTTCGATATGACAGAGTTCGTAACCCACTTTCTTAGCTTTATCGAACCTCCAGTTTGCGAGGTTCCTACCTCGTTTTATTTTGCATCATCTTAATACCGTTTCGGGAGTATCGCAGGAGGCGGAAGGCAACGGCCGGAAATTCGGCGCGGGTCGAGTCGCGCGATGGAAAACGTGCATGCCCGGCTGCAAACGGCGCGGCGCGGCGCGGGCGGGGTTGGAGAACGTGCGAGGCGGATGAAGCACGGGCGTTATTTCGCATGAATTTTTACGAGATTAGCCAACATAAAACACGCAGCAGTCCCATAGGCACGTACGTACGTACGCTACATCCGGACGACCTGGTGCTGCTGCTGCTGCTGCTACTACTGCTGTTGCTACTAAGCATAAATCGTCCTGGGACCGGCTGGCACCGGGACGGCGCAAACGTTAGAAATTAAAATAGATTAAAAACTGCCGGTAGCATCAGCAAGGCAGCGAGGCGCAACGCGCGTGCGACGAATATCACTCTTCTCGGATGCAGAAAGCGGAAACGATCCTTCTCCCTTCGTTCTCTCACGGCCGGGCGGAGAGAGAAGCCCCGCGAACACCTGTGAATCGCGGTCCCGCGGTTTCCACGGTTGGGCATCGCGTGAACGATGCAGTGCGTTATTTGTAATTCTTGCCTTCGATCTGGCAATTCGAGCGTTTGTCGTTTTCGACGTTCGTACGGTTGTCGAGAGACGCTTTATGAATTTTGTATCTCGTTGAATCATAATCGCACCATTGTATATTTCTATCCGTATACTCTGTAAGACTTCATGTTTCAAAATTAAATTGCTAATTTCTTAATTGTGATAGAGCCTTGCACTGTCGTCATCTAGGGGAAGGTCTGTTCCTAAATAAAAATGAAGAACAGCGCTCGTGTACATCATATATTGTAATTCGTACTCCAAATCCACTCGGAAGGTTTCCCAGTTGAGAGACATATATACGTGCACGTTATCACAATATTTCAGACGTTTTACCGCGGGCATCTGTCGATCGAGGAGGGCAAGAAGCCGGGTGGTAAAGTCCGGCGAATCGATCGCCGTACCATATCGGTAGCGGCGACGGCGGCGGCGGCGCCTCGAAATCTCTTCTGGGAAATCTCTTAGCCCAGCCGGGCATCTCTCGTTTGGCCATTCGTTGGTCGATTCTTGTTCTTTTTGCACCGGCCGCATCAAGTTCGCCCCCGATGCAGCAAGGGCGGGGGCGGACAGGGGCGCTCGTGCGACAGACATTTCGCGTCCGTCCATTTCCCACGGCTTGCATAATGCATGCGACCGTTGGCTGCTTCGACGACGACGACGACGACGACGACGAGAACGACGACGTCGCTCGCTCGAAAGTCCCTTTTGTACTTATCTCTCCAGGCTCTCCGATCGGCCAGCCGGAATCCTGGTTCGCGGGTCACCGCCGGCTTCCAGCCTCGAGAGGAATCACGCGATACCTTTGTTTGTCGTCGTTCGACCCTCTACAGTCTGTTTTCACGGCCGATTGGTCAACCTTGTCTCCGGAGGTTTCAACGTCGAAGCGAGCTGTCGTTCTGCATGTAGGACAGATATACATTGCATAGATTTAAATACGCGGAATTTAATCCTTTTTCTCCAACACGCCCGAAAATGATAAATATTTGTTGTCTTCATTTTTGTAAGTTACGCGCAAGTATTTTTACTATTTTCTCGTTGCAGCTTACGAGAACGTTCTGAGTTGTGATTAAAATGATAAAAATGTTCAGACATAAATACGTGTCCAGGTATTGGTACATTTACCTTAATTTGAATAAAAATTAAATAGTTATCTTGGTATTTAATCCTTTTGAACATTCCTCAAAGGCTATTAATTCTCTAAATTATTTTTTTGCGAACTTTCTCGGCTTTTGAGTTCAAATAAATGAAACTTTGGAGTACATATGCACGTAGCTACGTTTATCGTATCAAAAAGTGTATTTGACGAACCTGGTTTCCTCGTCGATATAGTATAGTCGGAATTTTAGGACTCTGTTTACTTTTATCTGAACTATTCCTAGAGAAAAAGCGTTACGTGTAATTTCAATATTGTCGTAAAGCGAGTATATCCGTAAAAAAAACGCAACAAAAATTTATGACATAAATTGGAACAGTTGGCACGTATTTTTTCTCGTAACGTTCAGGAACAAATTGCACGATGTTTACGATGAAAGAATCTGTCGATTATGTAGTAAATATTCGCGTTTGATTAAATAACTTACTTTAGAAGGGCGTGTGAAACGAATGTATAGTGTTTTTTACACGAGCGTTAATATGCCGCGGTAAAAAAAAAAACTGATAGCTTTTGCAACATTCGTTCAACTTCTATTTAATTTGACGCTGGTTTACATTTTTGTTTCGATTTTTCTATAAATTGCGTAACGTTTCTCTCGTAAAATACACACGGTGTATACACTATGTATGTCACGAAGTCCTTCCGGTTGTCGAAATATTGTAGATATGCAGGTTTTATACCTGCGCGCTCCATACGACCGTTTAACGAATGCAATTTCTTCAATGATGTTGTAATGGCAAACATATTTAATTCCGTACAATTACAGGAGAGAAAAATATACATGCAAATTGCGTAATTTTGTAGTTTCCTCATGCGGCCCAGTGACGTACGTATTACCTTTATTCAAAAAGTTTTATTTTCGCTCGTTGTATTCGGCCGCGTATTATTCATGATAGAAATCTTTGCGCACGGCAGGTCCAGTCTTCGCGTTGATATCGCGCGTTTTATGGACGCGGTCTTTTCGACGTCGTAAACATTTAATGCCGATCGATTTACTGCGCGCGAATAATATAATAAATGCAAGCGTGTGCTAGGCGTTGATAGAATACCGGCTAATCCGTTTAATACCTCGCGCGTTCTAGAATTTATGACTTGCAGCGTTTGATAACAAAATACTGTCGCGACCGACGAGTTAGGTATAAATATCGACAAAGGGGAAAAATTTGGGAACTTAAAAATGCACAAAAAAAAAGGTTTATTTTGCAGTAACAAATTGCTTGTAAATAGGAATTACATGATAAAACTAAATATACCATATGATTTAATACAAAAGCTGTGGATATTATTAAATTAAAATTAATAAAATAATATATAATGTATCACACAGAATAATATTATTAAAATTTATTAAAATATTAAATTAAAATGTTTAATAAAACAAGATTAATGTTTTGCATTTTGCTCTATCTAAAATTATTCATCATTATACGATAAATTATTATAGCAGACATTTTTATTCGTAATACGTGTGCTTTTTTTCTGTCGAGAAAGTCGAGATATCGATGTAAGAATGAGATGCCTGGATAAGAATTCAAGGGAGATAGAATAGAGGTCATATCAAATGAAAAACGTGACGAGAAAGATATTTGAAAGAAGATTTTTAGCCATACATATTGAACAGCGACGTAGTACGCGAAGAGAGATGCATATTCCGCAATTTTTATAGAGAAAACCTTTTTCCAGACCCTTATTCCGACAATTACTCGATCAGATGTCACTCCTTGTCGTTTCTCCATTTATCGCACTTGAAACTCACAAGCGCGTCGATCCAATCATCTGAAATAAGTTATAACACGAATTAAAATCAAAGATAAAAATATTTTTCTTGTATTATATTTTCATCTTTGATTTAATTCGCGTTATACTTATTTGAGAACTAAAAATGATGAAGATGTCCAGATATACATCTCACGTATCCAGGCATTAGTACATTTACCTTAATAGATCCAAGTATAAAATAAAAAAGCCGCGACTAATTAAATCCTCCCAGAGAACTCATCAAAACATCGAAATAAGGCACAACTTTTGCGACGCTGTTGCGAGCCGTATTTCCGTATCGGCTTTCGTAGTTGCCGAGCGCGGCAACGATTGAACGATTTCAGATAACTACCATCTCCGTGCGTTCTCTGTGACATCTTTTCATTCGAATATGTACCCGGTACGCACTGAGTGGAATGCACGATGTGCAGAGAGAGGGAGAGGGAGAGGGAGAGGGAGAGGGAGAGAGAGAGAGAGAGAGAGAGAGAGTCGGGCTACAGCCATCTTTCATACTTTGACTTCCGGCGAAATGAGTATGAGGTATCGCTTTGCATGCCGCCGTCTAGTTCTCGGATGGAGACGGATGATGGATTTGCCGGGTCTGTTTTATGATTACGTGCCCGACGATCTTTCGTTGCTTCCTCGGCATTACGACGGCGCTGGCTCCTATTTCGCGCGTCAGTTCAGCCGTTGTCTCGTGGATACGTGCCCGAGGTATAATGAATAATCCTCACTGTGAACGGCATGCGCACTAGGGAGAGAAAGGCTACTCGCTAATATCAGAACAAAGGTGTAAAGAGACTAAAAATGACTCGCGACGAAATGCCCGTTTCGGAACTGCCGCGTTGTTAACTGGTCGGCACGTCTTAATACGTCTCGAGCGCTCGCGTCTCTGCAAGGTTGGAGATTAGCGTTTAGAACTAATCTCCATCATCCGATGCCAGGTTCTAAGGAGACTTAACCAGTCCCGTTTAGAGCCCGGCATCGCACGAGTTGCCGAGGGATCTCGAAATTTACCAACTCACAATTACGATGCACATCACCTACAAACCGGTACACAGTGGTATTTCTCTAATGACCCGCTAATAACCAGGGGAATCCACTTACTTATCCTGAGTCGATGGTTCCCGCGGGAGCCACTGCGCTGGGCTGCAGATCCTCTCCAAGGAGTTGGCGGTATCCAGCATCCCGCTCTCCGGCGAGCCGTCGAATATCTCGATCGTCGACTGGCAGGACTGCGCGCTGTAAAATCGATAGCCAGGAACATGTCTATCAGTGGATTTTACGACGGACGTCATGCGCGCCGAGGCCGTCAAAACTCATCGACCCGTACCGGGAGAATTCACCGTCGATGTATCAACTGCAAATTCTCGTGTAGAGAATTTGAAAGGGTATGGCGATATCTAACGCGTTTTTCACAGAAACGAACGAAAAAAAAACTTTGGACTAAAAAAATAGGAGTATGTATTAAACGTACTATTACACCCCGATTTATTCGTTTGTCAATTTCTCTTTTAATCTGTAGGAAAGATTGAAAGCTTTTTGGAAATGTTACATCCGATATTTGTTCCGGTATAATCCGTAAATGTATCACTCGAACCAAAATATTCGAGTGCCGCGTTCTCGTTCGCTCTAATCGCCTCGTCTGCGGAAAGTAAGCTGCAGATCCGACACGGATGCCCCTATTACGCGTGCATGAAAACAGAGTAAAAAGGAAAAGAGACAGAGAGAGAAAGAGATACGCGATTTGGAGGGTTTGGTCGACGGGTGAGAGACGCACGATATTCCCCCGTGCTCGGAGATACTTTCTCGGTTCACCTGGCGCTCGGATTTACAATATTCCGTTCAAAATTCATGCTACCTTCAATAAAGCCCTCCGTTCTGTGTCTCGTAAGCGCGCGCGCGCACCTTCTACTGGGTTCATATTGGCGGTTGTATAGATATCCGCGGCCTCGAAGACCGACAGCGCGGCGGCGCGTTCATATGCGATGTCGAGAGGGTTGTCGGAGATACGAGTCGTCGTCGTCGTCAGTTCTGGAAAGGAAGGGGTTCATCTCTCCCCCGCGGCGTGTTTCATCTCCCCGGGCGCGTACATAACACGTCTCTGAAGGCGCAGATACGCGTTCCGCATGTCGTCGATGTATATAGCACGCGCATGATATAATTGAAAATCCCCGGGACGCGGACGCGACGGCAGCCGTAGGCCCCGCGTGATTTAATGCTACTTTCCGCGACGAGAGAGCTGTGCGAGGTGGTTTTCTTCTCCATCCCCTCCTGGGCGCCGTTTCTATAAGTTACGCAAGTCGCCGCTAACTGTGAAATAAGCGCTCCCGCGCGTAGTCGTAACGGCGCAATTGCGGAATAATGGTTCTCCCATGTGTTCTTAAATATTCCGAGGTTTTGCGACATTCGGATTTCTTAGATATTAATCAATATTGACGTGCTACTCTGATTCACGAAGTACGATATATTATTTCAACAAAAATGCGCGCGCGTAAACGACGGAATTTACGGCGCTTACACGACACGCTAATCAATAATACAAATCTCCCGACCGTTTTTACAACAGTCACGAAATCCAACTTTACGTGCGTAACTCGCCGCGGATTTGTACGGATTGGCAAACACGAATCGAAAGTGGTGAACAAATCCGAAATGCAATTCCACACACACGCCGCGCGACACACGTTACGTGACTGCAGTTTTCATCGGCCTTCGGGTCCACGCAATCCACGTACGGTAAAATGTGTCGATAAACACGAAGGAGAGCACGGGGCCGGGGAAGTAAAGAAGAGAGTATGGTTTCCCGCTTTCTAAGACCGCGGTCGCACGTGCGTCGCAATGTGTGACTCGAAGGCCCGTGAAGGCCGCGGGCGAGGCGGGTTGTACCTGAGGTTGTAACTGGCCAGGGAAACGTGTCCGGTGTCGTAAGCACGGCCACGCAGCACGAGTCTGCACGTCGTCGACTTGGGTTTGCCTCTGGTGTCGTGGTGGCCTGCCCGGACCTTCTCGCCGCTCACCTCGAGGTCGCAGCTGCTGGTCACGGCGCCTTGGTCCTTGCGGTGGTCGTGGAGGTCGCGGTTGTTGTAGTTGGACTTCATCAATTCGACTGGAAGAACGGACAGCTAAGTAAGTGAGCGTCGACAATAATTCTCGTTATTCTATGATACAAAGTTGAAACAGGAACAAAAATATGAAAAAGATTACGAAAATAATCTGAACTATTCTACTCTTTCAAATCTCCTAGCATTTTTTTTAAATTAAAGCTAGAAGAAGTATATTAGAATTGTGTAAGTGTTAGACTAATCGACGCGGTGATCTACGCTAGAGAAGTGCAGGCGAACATTTTCCTCTTGCTACTTACGACTTTTATTCGTGCTGTCGACAGTGATCGTCGTTGGAACTTCCGTTGTCATTTCTATAAAACTCAACGTCGCGACGAAGCCGTTATAATCGAAGGGCGATACTTCGGGGCCAGTTCTGCAAAACGATACGAACTTCTCTGAAGGCGCAGAAGACGATAAGATATTTAAATCGATCGAGAAGTCAAAATGGATCTTCTTGTTTGTTTTTCTGGTAAAGAAATGCGTTACTCACCTGAATTCGACGAGGAGTTCTTGACCGTCGTACACCAGTGCCGTCTTTTCCTTGCCGCAGAGCATCTTCAGTAACGGACTCGACGACTTCGAACCCGAATAAACGGCGATGTAGTCGCTGGTGCAATGGCTGCAACGAGAATAGAAGTACTTCCGTATAAGGTGCGACTATGCATCCGGGGGGCGCTTCAAGGACTTTGGTACTCCCTTCGTCTTTCGCACCGGGATAAACGCCGATATAAGCGAGAAACGTGGAATGGGGAAAGTGGAGCGGATAGGTGTATCATGATATCTCGCAGTTCCATTTCGCACGGGTGATAATTAAGGCGCCCCCGTAATGGACATTAATAAATTATCATGACATTACAAAGGACAGGTGTGCGCGAAGTTAAATGTTAGGGCGGCCGCTGTTGCGCCGTTAATTATCGTTGAGAGAAGAAGAAAATGCAGTACGAAGATTAACACACCGGTTTAATTAAGATTCGCAGAATGAACGATTCATTGCGACAACTGTATTTAGGGGAGCGACCTCCTTGCAGCGCGCAGTACTTCCACATTTTTTTTAATATAGGTACTCGCTAAGAAAATTTTTGACATTTATCCTATTAGTTCATCAAGTACCTAATTATAATTTTTTTTAATAATTATTTTATATTTGGAATTATAATACATTATAAATATACAATTAGATTATTATATTTTTATTTTCGCTGCAGCGATGCAAAAGCAACACGTGCGGTTTTTACGTTATTTTAGTAGATTTCTTTTTTTAAATAAAAAACAGAAACAGCCAACACGCGTGCTGTTTTAAAGGATGCGCCGTCGGAAACGATTGCGCGGGGAATTGTAACAAATGCAATTACGGTAATAATCCCGCGGTAGGCAATAACACCGCACGCAGTTGCATTAGATGTGCCGGTACGCGGGCAAATGCCACGTTTATATTACGCAATCAGAACAGCGCCAGCAGATATCGTATGTAACTGTGTGTAACTAATGCAGTACTATATGTGCTATGCGATATTAATGCACCGCCAGATCCAATTTACTGCTATTAATGCGGCATAGATACGTTGCCATTTCGCAGCCATCTTGGGGGGCGCGATGAAATCTGAAATCAAGTATTCGACATACTTCACCTGGCGGCGCCAGGTAATTATGGTAAAACGCGGTCGCATGAATCCATTAACTATGCTGATTGGAGACGATTGTGCATCGTCATCCTACATGGGCGACCTGGACTACGCGCCCGTCACGTCGGTCGCCCACCGAAGTCATATTTCCCCGGAAAATGGCATGACAGTATATTAATGCAGTTCTATTCTGTTTCATTACCTGCCGGAGGAAAATATGGCTCGATAATTGAATTCATCCCGCGCGCGTTTAATTATCTCTGCCACCCTCAAGAAAATATTGACAATTACGGGCGCGATCGTATAAATCGGCAAGCAATTACGGCGGCGATAAAATAGGTGGTGATGCTGTTGCATTGCCATAAACGTTGTGCTATATTTCTCCCCATTTGACTCATGAAATCAATATCTAACTCGATGTAAAGTCTGCGAAGCCAGAGTTAGGATAAGGTATATCAAATACACAGAAAGATGAGAACTATCGAGATGCACGATTGTAGATTAAACGGATATTTAAAACTCACGTATATTGCGAATACTCGGCGAGCGCAATCGCGCAGAAAAAAAGATATTGGTTTCAGTAGATGGACCGATAATCCCACGGCTCAAAACTCCTGTGACACGTCGGTTCATTGCTTTATCGGCTTTTCACCTTCCCTCGTTCGTCGGAATCCCAATGAGATGTAACTCGGAGGAATTGGTTATATATATATATATATATATATATATATATATATATATATATAGTAATAATGTCTTCTTATTGTAATCAGCAATAAGAGAAAAAGAAGGGGGAAGCAGCCAGTGTTCCAGAAAATGGATGTCCGCCTGTTATCCAGATTAGCATTATTCCCCCTTTTATCGTTACCATAAAATCGTCCCAAGTTCCTTTCACTCTATTACCAAGTCAATGTTGCGAGAAACTAGAGAAAACAGACTCGTTTCGCGCTTATTTCGACGTATCCAGTTGAGGCAGAGATTTGTTTGCTACGCGATAAGTGGATTTGATCGCGACGTGAATTTCTCGCGTGATAAAACAATGTGCGCATACGGTCGAAGTAAATTATTATCTATTTTTTTTACGAGAAGTGCGTAAAGAAGTAAATGTACTGAAATCAATCTCGTGGAGATATCGAAAGATGCGGGATCGAAAAGTTTGCACGTTTAAATCTTGACGTATGCGAGATTCAATTTTCCGCGTTTCAGATAATAAACCGCCGGCACTCCGTGGCGGTAGATGGGACGCGTTACTTTTGTCGAAGTGAGAAGCAACGTCCATTGTTCTAAGGGTCTCTAAGCCCCGGGGCGTGGTTATGACTAGCTTGGCATTTAATCCTGTCGTCGTTGTCGCCGGCTCCGTCACGGTGGTGAAATAGAGCCGGCGCCTCGTTGTAAATTCACCCCTGATTGCGAGCGGCGGTCTTCGTCCGCGCCGCGCCGTTCATCCTGGGTGCAAATGCATAGTTACACGAGACCGCTTTCGCGAAATCATAGAACGATAGCTTGGCACCGGCTGGGAGCAATGGTGGCGCCAGAGCCGCCAGAAATACGCTCTTCGCACGTAAATGTGCTTTATTTTCGTTCTTCGGAAAACTGAGAAATTTTACAAATACGCAATTTTATATGTTTAAGAGTAACAATTTTTTTTTTTGAATTAAGTATCTGAGTTAATTTCGCATTAATATTTTTTCGATTTTACTTCCAAAGAGGAAAGATACAAAATAGCAAAAGAGTGAAACGTAAGACTTGGTCTGGTTAAATATTTACTATTTAGTAATCAAAATTTTAAATAAGTTCACAGTTGTTGAGTAATAGTTATTTAAGCGTAATTTATATAAAATAATGTTTAAGAGTATTAAGTGATATTAACCGGGTATTAACTTTTTACTTCAGGAACGTTAAGTCCTGGTACTTTGGAGCGTCTTATTATAGAACGAGGAGCTCGCTAAATAAGTTGAGATAAATTAAACCATCCACCTCTTTCGCGCTTTTTTTCCTTCTCTTTCTGCTTCGGCAGTCACTCATTAAATATTAGGAAGAAAAATATTTACGGAAACGTTTCAAGGCAATGCTAAAGCTTCGCGTCGTCGGGGTTGCATTGCCGTAGTAGTTTAAAATCTCATCCATGTTCCGGGAAACTTAAAGACTTTCGCAATCCAATTAATTAAGCTCCTCGCCATTCCAATTAGAACATTCCTGACTTCCTACGCATTGCCATCGAAGTCCTTCTTTTTCTCTCTGGTAGCCGCGCTACCAAGCCAAATAATTAAAAGATTTCTGTTCGCGTCCGCGTAGAATCCACCGCGTTAAATTGAATGATTTCAGCACGAATGCCTTCGCGTCATAGCGTAAATCGTGAACGTGTAATAGAATTTTTAAATAATAATTTTTTATCGTTTTAATCGACACACAAAATTGTAAATGCAACAGCCACGGGGGAAAATACGGAACGTGAAAAATTTATACTAAACGATTGTTGTGCAGATTATTCTATTCAAGAGCACTACATATGGTTGTATTGTACTTAAAAAAACGAGTTGATGCAGCACTATAATATTCAATTTATTAGTAATCGTGAAGCAACCTCGTAAGTTCTTCGTAAAGTACGTAAAATTTTTATTATTACCTTTGGAGATAAAATATAACAATAATTGCACTCGTGATCGCCAAATAGCCTTTTGTACTGTCTCTCTTTTTCTTCATATTCTGTATATTTTGTAAACTAATATATTCCCGTAACTCGTTATTATTCAAGGATATTGAGGTGCCCCTCGAGAACATTAGATCAAGAGATTCTGCTTCATGCGTATCACAATGTTATCAAAATTCAAAGCCGTTCTACACTATCCTGGTAACAATAATACCAAAGATAATATTATTAGAGGTAATACCAACAGTCCATCCATTCTTAAAAAAGATATTTTACCTGAGTGAATGTACTACGAGAGTAACTGTCGGCGCAAAAATCGCGTTTTGACAACTCATAAATAACAGGTTATTATAGATTGATTTTGGTTATCTTAATGCGTGAATAAGTTAATGTAATAGTTGAGAATAAATGGCGCGCGCGAGGCGTGCGCTCTTTGTAGTGTCTAGTGTCTAGTAATATATGCACAAGCAAGTTAATCAATTAAATCTTAATAAATGCAATTGTGATTATCTTATGGTAAATATTAAGAAGAAAGTTCGATTTTTTGTCAAAGAAAACGAGATTTAATTGATCGAATATTAATATTATTTTATCGCGTGTCTTAAAATTGTCTAAGGAACCATGAAGAACGACGAACAAGGTTAGTCAAATGCGTAATTTGGTAAATGCCCGAGGTGTGTAGTTGTTTCTGGAAACAATTCAGTGTTGTTAGAGAATTGGCTGAGAGTAGCCTCTGCCACTGGCCGGATCTGCTTTGAAATGTTGTTCCCGAGATCCTAGTAGTAGCAGGCAAGGCATGAAACCGGGGCATGGTTGATGTTAGGTCGAGGAGTTGGCACAAGGATAGAGGTATGCTTTATCTCGGCGCTTTACACTCTATTACGTTTATTAAAAGCACGCGCGGAAGGCGCCTTCATGCTCCAAGATATTGATGTAAGAGTAAAAACGAAGGAGACTCTTTTACGATTTTTTAGAAAACTGCCTTTCGTCTATCAGGAAAATAATGTCGCTAATAATGTTAAAATGCTATGTGTTTGTCCGAAAAAATGATAAAATTAGACGTTCGAACGTCACAACTTTCTCTTATAATAAAAATGCATTTTTCATATTTTTTACTTACGACCGATATTTGTTTTTATTGAATCGTTACTACACTGATGGAAATGGAAAAAAGAACATAAAGGGCTGATGTATTCACTACTACCTGTAAGATACCCCTAATAAAGATTTCCATATATTGTGTATAATCTTGTTTTTTTCTTATCATGCACCGTGCTCGACCGTACGAATGGACACAGCATTATAGGGTATCGTAGGTATAAAGTCTTGATGTTCTTTTTTCCATTTCCACCAGTGTATAAAGTAAAAATTATAAAGATTATATAGAGAAAAGACTACTAGGAATGATAAAAATATATAAATAATTTCTTCCCATTCAAAATACCGCAGAGGAGGATCCCGATGGAACAAATTATAATGCTCATGATTTTGTTGAAATAATCATAAGTGACCCGCGACTTCCTTTTACGCGCTTATGAAGTTACAGATAACAATTACCACGGCACAATGGTATCCCGTTCTGCAAACTCGATGAGTTGCTCCTTAATGAAGCTCGAGTTGTGCTCGACCCTCTTTGTTACTTTCTCGCTTTGCATCCGCTCCGCTTTCGAAGCAGAAACATTGTGTTACCCGTCAAGAATATCTTTCGCCCTGTACAGAACGTTTACAAATTTCCGCGGAATCGCAAGAAGTTATTACTCTCTCGCTAAGTCGCTGGCAAAATATACCATTTGTCGGTGTCCCGAGGCATCGTCTCTCGTCTCTGTCCAGAGAGCCGCGCGGAATTCGCGCGTCGAGCCTTGACTTGAAATTTCTCGCGAACTTTCATATCGCTTGAATCCCGTCTCGCCCGACCGCGCCTCTCCGAAGAGGAGGAGAAACTTATTTCGTTATTGTTTTGGCGCGTCGTCGCCTCGCGGTTTAATCGCGGTCTTTCGCGTCTTTCACGTATTCAACGATTCACATCGCGAGTTCGATCAACGCAGGTGCAGGCGACGGAGGGTCCTGCATGGAGCGAATGTTAAGCAAACGTGTATATATATATATATAGCACCACATCTCTCTCTCTCTACTTCTCTCTTCGGCTCACTTTGGTAATTAAATTCAACAATTCGACGATCGCCAGAAACTTGTGCCGCGCCGCAGCTCATTGTGAGCGGAGCTCCCTGCCGACGTCGCCGTCTCCGGAAGTTTCGTCCGGGCGCGCGCATTATGCGCTTGTCACAACATTTCATTAAAAAGTTTCCGCTACGACGCGGATAAGGCGCTCCGAGCCAGCCCCACCGCTTCGTAAGATGTGACCGCGACGTTCCCCGCGATGAAAAGATTTTTTTGCGCGGTATTTCACGGCTATCATCTTTTATCCAGCTCCCGTGATATTCCCGGAGGCTCTTATCCCCCCGTGACATATATCTTTCGGCCAATACATTATTTGGCTATTATTTCAGCGTCGAGACTATTTTACAAGCTAACCGACTTACGCTTTTAATAAAACGCGTATCTCATTTATATTACTCCTCTTTGTATAACTTCTCTCTGTAAGCTTCAGTAAATTGTAACAACATGTACTTTAATGTCGGGAAATCATTTACAGACTATAAAAAAAACATTAATTCGACCATAAAAAGTCATCTTTTTAGAATCGCAGCACATTTGTGGCAAGTTCTTGACAAAATATTACACGTATGAAAATATAACAGTGAAGGTGTTTGACTATATTTGATCGACGATTGTCTCTGGTTATTTGTGAGTTTGGGAAATGCACTTTCAGAAATTGAGCAGAGGAGTCAATTCTCATTTAGATCGTTTAGGAGATTACATTGTCATGACCTGGTTTCCTTCTCCACGGTTGAGTCATCGGGCGGAGGGAAGGGCCCTCTTAAAATTCGCGGAAAAATAATCGTCCGAGATAGCGCCTGTTCTCATCGTAAAAAGTCGGTCAAATTGGAATTAAAATAACTCTCCGGAAAGTTTCTCGATCGACGGTGGGTTTGCCCGGTGACCGTATTTCGGGTTTTCGCCTCATCTGCATCGATATTGATTCGTTTATCGCGCGCGGATTTAAATTTATAAACATGACCCCCGAGGGAAGTGACAGTGGAAAATTTCCCCCCGTTACTCAAATATGCTTTGCAAACATATGAAGGAAGCGTATGAATAAAAATTAGAGCATAAATAAAAAATAAAGCAGTGAAAGTGTGTGAAATTCATGAAAAATATTCCAACGATGCTGTTGACGATAGCAAATAAAATTTCAATATTGATGAAGATGTCGGTTTTTCATTAAGTATATACAAAATCATTTCGTGCGCGCACATTTGCTCGCTGCGGAATCAATTTTTCGAGGACCGGCACTGAAGGGTTTACAGAGCTGGAGCCGTATATCGCGAAATTACTTCTTCATTTCCGTTTGATGTAAAAAAGTGTTCTTGATCGCGGAAATGCAATCTCTCGCTTTATTGCGTCTGTTATGTCGCGGTTAGCACCTGCGATACGCACACACGTTCGCAGATGGAAACGTGTGGTCCTTGATTGCCAATTCTGGAATTTATGGTTTCTCGCCGAGCGCGATCGCTCGCGATGGCCCGCTCGCAGTATCTCGCGTGCAACGTAAAGTCTGTACGTCTTGACCTCTCTCCTCCCGAAGGATAAGAGGGAAAAGGAAGAACGGATCGTCGTTGTCGGAGTAAATTTCGACTGATTGAACTAGTTGTTTCGAAGTGGAAACGCGGACTCCGAGACACAATATCCTGCCGCGTGTCATGTCACTCTTCCCTCCTCCTTCGGCTCCTCGTCGTGTCCTTCCATCCTTTTTCTCTCTCTCTCTCCTCCCGTCTCGCCGTTTCGAGACTGTTCCTTTCGCGTCGGGATGAAATTCAGAAAATTCGCGGCACCTTTTCACCACCCTTCCCTCCGAAGGGAAGAGAAAAGGTCTCGAGAACAAGTGCACCTCCTCGAGGTGCACCGAGGTCGCGCCTGCGAAGCACCGGTATAAGAAGGCGAATAAATTCCCGACAGTCCGCGCTCTTCGCGCGGGACGTTCTATTTCTCTCGACGGTCATCCGACTGTTCGCTCGCAGGACCGGCGGCGAGATAAACGCGAGGACGTTCCTCTCGGAGCGCGAGAGATAAGTCTTTAACGTAGTAGTTCCGTATTTCGCACAGTGAAAGATAATAGATAACCGGCGATATATACTATATATACGATGCTGCAGCGCATTTAATTTGCAGTAAGTTTTGGAATATCGTGTGTTGTACTGATACAGCAAGCCTAGGTAGGGATAATTCAGTGCCTGACTGATATAATTTTATCATAAACAGGGGACGCCTTTTCAAGAAACTTCGATTTAAACTTTATCAGTACAAATCGCTCTGCTCACGATAATTTATTGGACGTCTCTAGGTCTAACGCCACGCACATTGGTAAAATCACGATTGCCATAATTCCTCACTAAGCTTCTCCGCGAGACGCGGTGAAATTATCTCGCGAGTCTAATAAATTTCCGACAGTTTGCACTTTCTCCACGTGACATTCCATTTCCCGCGACGGTCATCCTGTCTTTCCGTCTACGGGACGACGAGAAGATAAACGTGAGACCTTTCCCTGAGTGCGGACGATGTGTCTTGAGAGCAATTCGATATTTCGCTCGCCGGACGTCTAGGATCGGCTCACGATCACCCGATTGTCTTGGTCTCCGCGGGTCGGGAATAATGCAATGTCCGCGGACGTGACGTGGACAGTGCGGAAATCACTTTTATTCGGAAAACTATGTGATGCGATCGCCTGCCAATCTGCGTTTCTCGTCCGAGACGGCATAAATTTTAAACGTCAGGGAATAATATTATGTTGGTATAAAGTATAGCGATGACGGACAAGCGCTGGAACGATATTTTGACAGTTCCTAAATGACATGTTTCTTTTTCATATTGGGACGATTGTGTTTATTTTTAATATAATCGCGCGATGCAGCAGATATCGATACGCGCATCTGGCGGCACACAAATAATAGATTTAATATTTACCTTTAAAATTGCCAAATGTCGATTTACGCTTGTCGAACTTGACTCGCGCGTTTTTATTTATTAATTTTGCGCAGAAAGGTATTTTTGTAAATATTTAAAAGCGGCAATAGCACTCGCGATTATTGCAGGTGGAGTTCCTCACTTGTTAATGTATCTGTTAAAAATTAATTATTTTTCAAGTGTTTTTATATAACGCGATTTTATAATATCTTTTCCTGTTGCAATTTTTTCTTTAAAAAACGTTAAAAATAATATGTAAATACTTAGTTACTTAGAGGATGAAATTGGCTCAGATTTTCCTTTACGAATATTGCAACTATTACCTTTTCTCTGCTATGACATCTTCTCTAACATTCTGTAGAAATATTGTTGAAATTCTCCCCTGGCTGAAGTAATACTACTTCATGAGAAACGGCACGAATTGACTCGAAATTTTTTGGCTGCTGCCAACAAATTGTATTTAACAAAATTGTATAGCTTTACGGTTTACATTGCGTTTCCCTTGTGTCCTTGTTCCACGCGGAATTTATCCAGTGAATACTTATCTGTTCTCTTTCTCTCCGCCTCTCTTACGCAAAGATAATTATTACTGGATATATACAGACATCGTAACAGCTTCCTCCGCATTAAGAGAGGAGCTATCCGTGAATGCGCGGGAGGAGTTATTTTTTAATGGAGTCATTATTCATTATTCGCGTTCGCTCATCCTCGCGCATTCGTTACCTATTGAAACTACCCGGCACACTATTACGACATTTTTCCCGGGTATTGAATAAAGCCGAGTGCATGGCATACCACGCGTTCCTTATTTCCTGAGAGACGAATTATTACGTTTCTCGATAATCCAACTACGAGACATTTGGATACAAGAACATATTCCACATGGCTTTCCTGTGTTATTCTTCCTTATTATATCTCTTTATTGTAATACCATTTCCACACGTAATTACGATAATTTTATTGCGTATATATATACAGTAGACAATTTTCTTAATTCCTTGGAAAAATTATTTAATGTACATATAAATCTTACTTTATGCGAATTGCATATTATGTGAAGTAAAGTTTTATCGAAATTTTGCAAAAATGATAAATTGAAACGAGCAACGCTATGGTAAGGATAAATTCTGTTCATCCATTACCGTAATTCCTCTACGATTTTTCTCCCTTTTTTTTTATTTCATCTCCTTCGCAATCCCTCGAAGCGATCCAACACGACATTTTCCACCATCACCAATCGGGACTCGGGAGGGTCAAGTGTTCATCGGGCGCGCGTTTCTCGTTCGCTTCCGCTTGACCGTAGGGTCGCATAATGCCCTCCTTCGAAATGCAAGTTCCGAACAGAGTCGTCCATTGCGATCGCACGCCACGCGATCGATCTTATCCATCGAACGTACGTTCGCTTTCTCGTCCGAACCGCGAGTTATACGGAGAGACGACGACGACGAATCGTGCGGCTCGACTCCCCGCGTGATTTCCTCTTTCCCCATTTCGCTCGCTTTATTTCACGGACGGAATTCCCGGAATTGGGAAAGCCGAAACGGCGGAATAGGTGAGCTTACGTTACCCTGAGATATTGGAAGTAACGACAGACGCGCGAGAGACCGCAAGCACAGTTTCCAGCAACGGCGAAGAGGATTCTATCATTGATTTGTCGTCGATGGGAACGCCGCGGCGTTCCCATTGAAACAAGTGCGACTGCGAGCGCGATGAGCGGAGCTTCGCACACACGCGATATCTACAAGCACGGAGAAATATCGTCTCTATCCGATTTGATAGATATTAGTCGCTAATCGTAAATTAATTACAATTAAAGATAATTATTGTTAAGGTGGGAAAGAAGATTCCTTCCTATCAATTAACTCGGATTAAATTGAATGGATTTAACGGTCGAGATTTAATCATCCACCGTAATTAAAACAATCGTTCAATGAAAGAAGCTTGAAGCAGCCACATTGAGGTCTCGTTAATTGCTACTAAGAACGTCAACTCGAATGTCGAACGCAGTAACGAGTCGCGATATAAAATAATCGCCATAGTCGCAATGAAATTTTACTGCGAGTATAAAGTCGTAGTAATGAATACCCGTTTCCTTCTCGCGAGTTTTCGAAATATTTCCTTGATCGTGCCGTACTATCTTAAGTGTCTTCCACAAGGTGTCCGGGAAAGTTCCGTTATTACTACGATCGTTAGTCAGATGCAGTTGTCGTCGTTGTAATTCTTCATTCTTGTCTTTTTCCAGCGATCAAGATTCTCGCGTCGCGTTTGAAAGTTTCCAGTCGCCTGACGCAATCGTGCTATGTATAATTAATCGACTTATTAATTTCTTGTTTTTATATCATTCAATAAGTTTATCTTCATATGCAAACTGCAGCTTCCCTGCCGCTTTCCCTTGCTTGCGATCGCGTTAATTTCGTTTCTATTTACGTTACAGCTACTCAATTGGAAAAAAATTTACACGACACGATAAAAGCAATATTTTTTTTTAATATTTAGATCGCTCTTTATACATACATGTCGAGTATCATTTCAATTTGATTGCAGAATACAGAGAATCAATAAACAGTATAGTTATATATTAACATTCAGACGACTGTCATGTTTCTTTTTTATTAATCCGGGTCGGTTGGCGTGATGTAAATGAGATTTTCACGCTGCCCGTAGAATCTTGTATACATCCTATATACGTTTTCTGTAAATTACTCGCGAGTTATTCCGCAGAGGGTGCTTACTCCTGCGAGTTCTTGCTACGTGTTGTCTTCCGCCCTATATCGTTTCGTCGCGGCACTCATTAATCACAAATGCCTGAAGTCGCACTCCTCTCTCTCTCTCTCTCTCTCTCTCTCTCTCTCTCTCTTTCTCTCTTTCACCCACCCTCGGCAATCGCTCCCTTCGTACTGACGCCCCTAGTGCCGTAGGACGTGCTTATTAGTTAATTACGAGCCACCTTCGAACAATCCAGCCATTAATGCAGCATCTCACCTATAATGTCTGCGGATGCTCCTTCGGTGTTGTCGAGAGATAGAATTGAGAGGATGCTTCGAGGGGTTGTCTGCATTCTCGACGCGGAAGACAAGACTACTACGCGGAATGTACATTACTCTACGGGGGGGTTGCTTTCGACGAAGTTGTGTATCGGTACAAATGCTGGTACATCTCAAGAAACACTAAGTCTCGTAAATGGGACAGCGACAGAAAACAGACGATTGACTGTAGAAGAGTGGCGTGAAGTGAAGCTCGCCAGGAATAACGCGAGCTGAAAGATACAACGGGACCAAAGCGTGCGCAGTTTGTCGCTCGTTTGAAATTAAATATAAAGCCGATAGCAAATCGAAAGAAGCTTTCTAACGGAAAAGATCAATTAGGAGCGCGATGGCTGCAGTGCTCTACCTTCTTTATTAAAGCGAGACGATTAAAAATACCGATTTCGTTTATACTGCAAACTTCGAGACGCTTCTTTCTCCATAGTTTATTACTGTTATACCTGCATTTTCTCATCACAGCTCATTAGCGTTAATATTTCTAAAAGAAGTTGCGAAGATTCGATTTATGTATATATGAAGCTTTTTGTGAGGCGCTACCTTTTGATTGCAACGCGCTACATAGGTGAGAGGTCATTATTGCGAGTAAATGACCTTTTGATATCCGTATCTTTCCTCTCGTCTGAGACAGTGCGCCGAGAATCTTGATAGTGAAGTAGATTAAAGTCCTATCTCCCCCTTTTATGCTTCAGAAAATACGCTTGTGCGAAATTGATTATGCCAGTTTAACGATAAGCTTTGCCATGTTATTCTATCAGAATTACAATAAAATATATGCAAAATATTTAGATATTAATAATCTTCTGAACATATTTGTTACCAGCTGTACCCCACATTATGGTAATTCTTGCCTTCGCAGCCCCTTTCATCTCTCATGAATAATGTATACCGAGAGTAATATAAATATAATATTTCTAAACGTTAATATAAGTAGTACACTGATTTATTCATCAACCCCACTCCAATATGCTAATGCCAAAAATGCGTGGGAATTCTTCTTTTTCACTCTTGGGATGGTAATCGGGAGAGGGCTGAAATGCAATTTGTTCCTTGAATCCGATAGCGATTTCGCTAATCAAAGAAATTGCATCGTCCTTGTTGTAGGCAGAAATTCATCACGGCGCGCACGGCGCAGCTAATTAAACTCCAAACACACCATTTGAGCATTCATTCATAACTTCCGGTTGATTACGGCGCCAAGCAACAGAGATCTCACGAGTTCGACGGCAGGCGCGGCGTGCATTAGGGAGTTAAGCATATACGCGCGTTTGAAATATGCTTGCGTAGAGATCCCTGATATGGGATTCGCGTAAAAGGGTTTCTCGGTGCCGGGACTAGCCGAACGAAGCCGCTATCCGAAATGGATTTTTATCTCCCACGGGAATATTTCTCCGCCAAAGTTTCTCTCGTATATACGAGGACTTCTATTCTCTTTGGAGACGCGAAAGTAAGAGGCGTGAGTTTTCTGGCGTGTTTCATCGTTCACCCTGATAAGATATAAAAGATATGCTTTGCCGCACGAACGGGATTGCGAATTTCTCGAATTTGGACCGACCAGATCTTCAATTCGCAATCTCCTTTTCGAATCGCGGCCTCGTTTTCGATATGTTAAATTTATTTCGCAAATGTTTAATCCTAAATTTCGATAAAATCGAAAACTTACAATTATATCCGGTATAAGCTTACATTTGTTAATTATAATACGCTATTGTTATGTAAACCGAGCGAAATTGATGCAAAATGGTTTCGTAAGTTGTTGTGCTAACCGAGACATGATTAATACGTATATAACTAATCCGGAACGTAATGTTTTCGATGCGCTAATTGGGATTATGTTGGATTATGTAAACTTTCTCTTGTCTCGCCAGAGCAATGCCGCGCGTTCGGTATCCATAATCTAAGCCGATTTTCCAGATACCGATATCTGTGCAATACGAGCTCTTGAAATAATGACAAATAATTGTAATTTTGTAACTCGATTTCGGGTATTAATGACAAATAATGACACGATTGTCATTAATACCCGAAATCGAGTTATTTTGCTGTTAACTAAAACATGCAGAAACCTTTCTAAAACCGCCGTATTAAATTCGGTGTACTGTTTTGCCATTTATTATGATAAACGGTGTTCAAATTTCAAAATTATTATATGTACGAAGAAAATGATACTCATTAATAATTATTATCTTTAATTATAATTATATCTATCAATAATAACGAATATGACAGCCATCGGCTGGTATTATTATTGACCACCGCGTGGTCACAATCGATATCATTTATACGCTCGTAAAGCCCGACTACGTCGTTGCAGCATTATCCCAATTGGGACGTATCGCGGGTCCAGATCGCACCCGATGTCCAATCAGCGGCTTACAGACGTTATTATGGTCTATCACTAACTAACCGTAACTATATCGTAATGTTACTCTGATTGGTGTCAGCGCGGTGGCTGTACCGTTTGCGCAATCAGGGTCTCGGGGGCACTCGCGGCATCATTAAGCAAAGCGGCGGTTTCTCTTTATGCATTATACGGGATTGGGAAGGATTATTATATATGTGATATCGCATCCCAGTTGCTGACCCGAACGGCCAATCGTATATGCAATCTTGTCGCAAATATCGATCGGTGATATATATACCGCCGCCGCCGCCGTCGCCGCGACCTCAAGATTGGTTCCAAAACTCCCCCCATTCAATCAATCTCGCGTTCTGACGAAATCAAATCCGTCGGGGATCCGATAAAGTCGGGACAGATACGAATGTATTAAATTCGTATCTTGCCAGACGAGGCGGGTGCAAATGTATTAAAGCGGATTTCTTTCTGTTATTTTTTCTTCTTTTAAACGCAAATGCGTTCGGCTTTGAGAATTTAGTATTTCTTAAAGAGAAAAATTTCTGTAACAAGATAAAATCGTATTAAAGGACGCACCCCGCTTCCTCCCATGGATCGTTTGTCTTCAAGAAAAGTATTTAAGACAAAAAAAGCAAAAGTGCTTTACCTTCCGAAAGTTTTAATGGAAAAAGTGAATAATCTTGCGAGCAATACCATCGTGTCCGGTGCAAATTTAGTTGTTCTAGGTTTTACATTTCGCTACCCATTATATTAATTAAGAAGCCGATTGTCGTTATCGCGATAATACATATAATCGGATTAACTTTCCGATACTGGCTTGAATACTAGCTTGAACCTGCTTATCCTGGATTTATCGGCGTAGAAAGATACCCTTTTCAAAGAGCGATTCTCATCAGCGATTCTCTAAGATTCTCCCGTGGAATATACGGAGGCACCGACACACACGTGACCGTTGCACGAAGTCACATATCTGGATGGTACGCGACTCTATTATCGCAGCAGAATTTCGTTGTCGAGCGCACACGCTCGGTAATCCCAACAAGTGCGGCAACGATTCTTAATTAAAGCGTTGCGGCGGTGACACGAATATTATCGAGATAATATTCGCGTACGGAGGTAACGACAGCTCGTTCCGGTGTATAGCTATATAGCCAAGCCGGGACGCGCGCGTAGGTGTAGCGTTTAATTGAGGACGAGTATAATCGTAATACGGCGCGAGGGCTCCGCGATTTTGCCGCGCGCGGAACCACCCGGGCTCGCGCCAGCACAACGAGAGGATTTATTAAGAGAGCCGCCGGCCTCCCCCGCTATAAGGTCTGGTTTTAACGAGTAAGTCCCATCTCCGCCTAAATGGAGATATATATCTTCCGTTGGGCGCACTTATCCGTTCTTGGCTGACACCAACACGTACGAATTAATGGCCTTGCTTGAACTCTCTTCTTGCCGGTCCCCGTAGTGACGGCTATAAACCACTCGTGGTTACTGCGGATGGTTACCCGCGATAGGGGATCGTCGATTGTGATTTCGGTAAGTACCTTGTATCGAGCGCGGGGATCCACCACGATGGATAATTAAATTTCAGCCGACTGTTGTCGCACGTGTAACTTCTTATTCGACACTCGCGATATTCCAACCACCGAGAAACTAGCATCGAGAGTAGTCCTGTTTTAAATCGTGTCGCGCGTCGCAGCGGCGAACGTCAATTTTGTTCAGGATTAATCTATGGACGTTCCCGCGACTTGAATCAAACGATACAGAAGCGTTTACTTAGGTTGCGGCGAGGATTCTGCGGAGTGGTTCGTTAGTTAGAATCGGAAAAGTACACGTTGTTTGCTCTATTCGTTTGCGCGCACTTTGTATTATCAGCGTTCGGAGCCGCGTCTGGACCGGAGTTCAGCGTATAGATCATTAGCTGCACTCGAACTCGTTACGTCGACCAGATCCTGCGAGAGTTGTGTTTAGAAACTTCTATAGTGGAATTCCCCCTACCGGTCGAGAAACTTCCCCCACGAGCGAAACTTAATTTACGTTCTGAGGCACTACACAATGGGAAATAATACATACAATAATTCATGGGGAGATAGGAAATTCTATACAGTATTAAATTTGCAATGTTAAAACTGGGAGCACACCAGAAGCCACTTTGCCGCCTCTTTGTTAAGTATTAAACCGCGTCCGCCTACGTTACGTCTGTTCATATTAGAAAAAGAAGATATGCTACGAGAGGAACCGGAGTCGTACAAGAATTCGTAAAATATTTCTATCATAAATTTTAATGCCTTATATACATATATCTGTATACAATATGCGTGAGCAACAGTTTTGCATTATCATCCTCGCTGCAGTTTCGGCAAGGAGAAATCTTGCAATAGCCGACGAGTGCATACACGCACCGCGCGTTCTTTTCTATTATCTTGTAGTTTCTTCGCTATTCCCTGAGGTGCGCAATCCCGCGGGTCGGCGGCGGATATTTCCGCGGAATTAAAACGATCGCAGCGATGAGGTACAGCCAGTCGTGTGGGACGAAACTCACAGGAATAAGAAACTTCAGTGTCTGCGCGGATCCCGGCGGTGTTTTTACGTTTATTTTCCATTCGGAGCGTCAGTCGTTTGCCAGTCGATGGAAAAGGATTCGTTTTCGTCTGCGGCGGTTCTTTCGGAATTCAGTTATCAGATGGCAATCCCGCGGATGCGTCATCGCCGTCGCCGGTTGCTATTTTGCGTCGTCCGTGCGCACGGATTCCTCTCCTTTCTCTTTGGGATCCGGTAGTAGGGCGGCGCTATCTATTCCCCGGGTTACGTAACCCGGGACTGTGCGGGTATTACACCGCCGTTGGAGGACCTTAATAAAATCTCTTGGTGAGTAAAGGCCACCAGCGTCGTATATCTCAATCTGTCGTCGTTTGTCAGGGAATTTGCGGCGCGAACGTCCCGGGCTTAGGTGTTATTGCCTCCGTTTACACACATGCCGATTATTTCTCGAGGGGGCACGTACTCGTTACGTCATTCAACCGTAACGTTTCTCATATCGCTATGACACACGTGAAATATGGTAATTTATACGAGAAAGAATATTTCCTTTCTCTCTCTCTGTGAGATCGAAGATTTTAATTTTCGCGATAGATTCTCCGATTCTTTGATTTGGAGCTGCAATTATTCATACTCATACGATTCTTTCAACATTTATATTTGTTTATACGTATACGTCATTAGTTTCTTCTATATTTTCAGTTAATCATTGTCCTTTGTACTTTTTCTTAATCCCACGTCCATCAATTCTTTTCGGCGCATCAAAATAGTACACTTGTAAGCAGCATTGAAGCGCGCAGCATCCTTATAACAGATTTAAAAAGCCTAGTAAAATTTGCGATGTTATCTCGTTTCTCGTTCGCGTTATCTCTCCTCCAGGAAATGCTAAGGTATAAATCAATACGTTTACAGACGAGCGGAGAGGATAGCAAGACGAGGGAGAGAGAGCGGAACGGAAGAATACGCTGCGAGAAGATATCCCGGCAAGTCTCTCTCTCTCTCTCTCTTCAACCTTCTTTTTCCCTTGCCCGTGAGATCACCGTGGGCCCCGCAGCTGAGATTCGCATTAGAGAAATTGTTGCCGTGGGTGGCGTAGACTGCAGCCGGGGAAAAAGATGGAAGGAGCATTTACATTGCTTTGACCAATCAAGCGTTGGGACGATTTAAATAACCGAACTACTGCTTCTCAGTCTCTCCTCCGGTTCTCTCCTCGCCAAGGCAGCAGCGACTTCTTGCCTCGCGGAGCTACTCTGTCTCCCGTGCTTTTTCTCTCCGCCTCAACTTTTTCCCTTCCATCGCTCGGGGATTCTTCTTCGTCGCCCTTCCACGATCTGTCTCTCATTCTGGCTGTTCATTCAGTCGATCTTCCGTTCCGCGTCGAGCGAGCGAGCGAGCGAGCGAGAGAGAAATATGCAAAGTACCTCGATTATCGGGCGCAACGATTTCTCTCTACAGATATTTTTCTTCCACAAGATGGTTCGAGAAATAATTGGATCTAACGATAGATAGTTCGTCTCGCGTCACGCGGAAATTTTCGTTCTTATGGTAATGTTAGGCAATAGAACCGAGGTTCGACGTCGTTGCAGAGAAGTCGAGATTATTGTCAATACTCGGGAGATTTTTTTCCAATTGGTTAGCGAGATCATCGTGTTGAGCGTAATTTTATTTCGAGCTCCCGGACGAAGAGCGAGCCGGACAAGCAGCGATGTAAAACATGACTTTGTATTCTACGATAATTGCATTTCCAATTAAACGACCCTCTAAAGGAAATACACACTAGTTAATCCCCAGTATGCCTCCACCCCCCAAGTTATTTCACATTTAACAATTTTAGTTAAGCACCCACTTAAAAAAAAATTAATTTTTAATTAAAAATTATTGACCACTTATTATGCAAATAGAGCAAATTAAATAAAGATTTTATTATCGAATATAAATTTAGAGAGAAGAGATGATATCATGTTTGTGAAGCCAAGATATCTCAACTTACAATTAAAATAATTCATAAGAAATTTACATGCTTTCAAATTAAACAAAAAACAAAATAAGAAACTTGGTACTTAAAGTATGAGTTTTAAAATAGTTAATGCTTTCTAATTGCGACTGACATTATGTTTATTTTCTGTTGCACATTAATTCACTTTCACGAAAAAAAAATATAGAACTCGCTCGCCCAGTATATGCTTATGCCTTCAAATTTATTCTTTATTAATTGTCTTTAGAATTATATTAGAAACACATAAAACAATAAATTATTATTAATGTACTTTTAAATACTTATTCGTGATTTATCGTTCTATAACATTATAAAAACGGTAAACTAGTGTATTTTATTTATCCCTGATATTTCTGCCAATAGAATCTATCTGGATCCTGAAAATTACCTTCATCATGATTTTCGGTATCCTAATGCAGTTGCGCAACAACGCAACACGAGATAATTATCCGAGTCAGTCCGCGTCCGTGTTTTTTGCCGTCCAGCAGAGCTCCAGTAATGTATATGGGATATATGTGCATTAGACGTATTTGAGCGCGTGAAATTCTGCATACCCCGAAGCCCATGTTCGACGGCTGCACGTAATTGGAGTATGTGCACCGACGGTTCATTCATCGCTCGGCTAATTTCCATCCTACGAATTTTATTTTTCTTCTTTCTTCTTTTCTTTGTCGCTCCCTATGTTTTCTCTGCTTCTTTTCGGCCTCGAGCGCTTCTACTACGTCCGCTTTCGACAGCTTTGATACGCGGAACGACATTTTGACGGCGCCGACCGCGATATCGCCGACCAAAGCCTCATAAATCGCGTAAATGCAACGCATCATTGTCACCATCCTTTCCGATCCTCGACGATTCGGTGGATTTTTTGGCGCAGAAAATTACAATGCCCCCAAAAAGAAAGAAAAAAGCATATTCCGTTTTAATAAATCAGTCATCAGAAAATAATTAATCAGACTTAAATGAATTGTATCGTTTCTGACATTTGATGGGACAAATAAATAAAGGAGAGAAAGAGAGAAAGAGAGAGAGAGAGAGAAAGAGAGTGAGAGAGAGAGAGAGAGAGAGAATATGATATATTTTTCATATTTTATTGACAATACAACTTCGAATATATATCTTCTTTCTTCTTATTCTGTTTCTATATATTTTTATCTATTTACGCATAGAAAAATATGCAGTAGAAATATACATATATTAATTAATTTCTTTTAGTACAAAATACTGCCAAATTTGGTAAGCATAATAAATTTGAAAACCCAACCCACTCATTATGTGATCGTTATAATTAACACGCAATGAGTAATTCAGACGTACTTTCTGCAGATGGATTATAAATAATTTGTACGTAATGAATCACTGGTTATTAATTATATCAAGCCACTCACTTTATATTATATGTTTTTGAACAAATACCGCTATTATTTAAGCTCTAACAACATAATAATTGCAAGATTTGTGTAATATTATTCGTAACAGTCGGATATTGTATAAAATATATGTACAATTAAAACAAACAATATTTTAAATTAGATTTATGATGCAAACGTCAATAATGTGCATTACATTTCGATCATAATAAACGCATAGTATTTCAAACAATTTTCAAATGTATACTGCACGTGCATTCGCCCTATTGTTATAAAATATCAAATTTGTGTTAAAAACGTGAAGGCCTGAAATATATTTCGCCCTCTCAATTACGGGCACTATATTTCCTTTATATTTCACCCCCGTCATATTAAATTCTCACTTGTTGTTTAATTACTCCCGCAACGTTACTTCAACGGACGCGTTCAAGCATGTCGAATTACGTCGCAAGCAGTGCCGACGTATGCGTGTCGTCATATTGCATGTAGACCCCGTGTTTGTTTACGCTTAACACTCGCAAGCTGCGGTCGCCGCGACCGCACGGTGTTGCACCGAAAGTGGTCGCACCGAGGACACGGTAACGCATGGAATGTCCGCGAAGTCGGCCAACAGTCCCCGTATATCGACAAACGAGCTCGCGCTATTCCGTCGCATCCCGGTCCGCCGGATGTAAAATTCTTATGACGTTGTTACGACCTTGTCAGGGCATATCATAAATCTGATCCGGCGTAATCTGTGGCAAATGACGAAATGGGCGGAATTTCTCTCCGCGGCATCAATAAATCAAAATGGATTCAATTGCATGTTCATTCGCGATTATTTCTCGTAAAATCGCGCATGACGTCGCATCGACGCGACGCGACGCGGTTCGGAAACGTAAATTGCGCTCGCGAATTTATCCGCGCAATATTTAACACTCGCGGCGAAAGAACGATATTTAATTGCCGATTGTTATTTAATTTCAGCATAAATCGGTGATCGTTTCTCGCAGCGGATCATTTAATTGCGCGGCTCTTTTTAATTACCGCCGCGTGTCCGTTCCACTTTGATGCATTAACGGAGGTATATTTATGTCACGACCACGCAAGACCGTGTCGCGTATTGCACCGCAAGTAGATAGAGCCGTGGTTACATATCATCCCGCTGCAGAGCCCAGGACGAATGCAATATTGCCGCGTGTGTTGTTTGTAGGTACCTCGCATATCCCGTACGTGCCTGCAAAGTGTAACTCTAAAATTCCTGCGGTATATAACTGAAACGTTTATTCCGCGTACGATCGCGCGCGTCGGTTAACCGCGTTTTCATAACGGCGAACGTTATGACAGTTACTCCAATCAGCTATTACCATTTCACCGCATTCAAAAAACCTTTTATTTATTAGTAAAAATTCAGAAATTCCATTATTTATCATTACACGATTGTTCGTAAATTTCGGAAGGAAATTCAGGCTTTTGATCGCGGATAAAAATATCCATTTTTGTATCTAAACGTTTTGAATGGAAAGGTAAAGACATACATTTTAGTTAACGATTATCTTTAATGCTTTTTTGTCATTTTTTCTATTTTCGATGTAATGGGATTTGTGAGAAAGATTTATTAAGTTGTACACCGTTTCACGCATACGTACGAACTTGTTCATCGCATATACGATATACAGCATTACCCTCGAAATAGAAAGCGGTTGCCGCGCCATTCACCAACAGCCGGTCTCGTCGCAATATTGCATTGGATAGTTCGCAGGCACCTCGCCTTGCTAGCCCGTGTAACGTATTAACCTGCGTAAGCTTCACAACTTCGAAGTTCCGAGGTAAATAATATACACGTGCTCTCTCGCGATAATCCTGCAACTAAACTTGCAGTAAAATTTTGCTCTATATCTTTATGTCTTATTATTGTCTTTAGAGAATTATATTAGAGACATAAGAAAGATATAAATTTATTATCAGTACTATAATCAGTACTTTTAAATGCACTTTTATATGCACAGATTACCGTTTTATATTTATATTATGCAAAGTTTCTAATATTTGCACGAGAGGTTTATTACGTCGTTATGTTACACATATCAGAAAAGTTCTATCAGTGGGTGGTGATAAAAGTGAGATTATTCAGTCGCGTGTGGTCCTAGAATACTTATACTCTTAGGACACGCCAAGTTATCCTATGTGTGCCGATGTGCTAATACGTTTTCCACAGCGTGGGTTTCGTACATGTAAGCCGTATAGCCACGGATATTAACGAGCGTGAGTGCGCTCGTGGCGTGACACGTGACACAATGTGCCGCGTGTGACAGAAGAGTTTCGTGCTGTACGACGTTAAGGGACGGGCAAGTAATATTGCGTCGTCACACACCGTAATAATCCCGCGTATCGGCTGGGCTGACGGAATTTCACTATCGCGTAGGTCCGCCGCGATCGGAAAAAAACAAGAAAATTACGTTTGCAGGAATTACCTCACGATTTTTTGCGATACAGAGATACAGCGCGCTCTTAGTTTCCGACGTTATCTCGTCCTCGATTGAAAGGGCGTCGCACACCGTTGTTATAAAAACATCGTTACAAAATCACGTTTCGAGAATATGTGTTCCATTCATGTTCTATTCAGCGATAGAATATTTTCGAGCGTTGATTTCCTTCTTCATCTTATATCTCTTCCCTTTATGTTATAAATTCAGCGATAGGTAAATAGGGGAGACTGGGTTGTTACAGTTGTTTTTTATAGCTGTATCATTTTACCCCTCTAACAACCAGTCCCAGTTTGCCCTACAGTAATTACGTGCGATTTGCGAAACGTAGATTCAAAATAAAATGCAGTATCTTCGTATGCGTGTTCTCATAATATCACGTACATCGCAGTACGCATGAATGGTACCGGTAAGTGCGCTCTTTAGATGTAGAGCGTAATCACGAAATTGCATGCCCGACGATGGTAGATAAAGAGAACGCAAGAGTCCGACGGGATCTCCACCGTTAAAGCGAAATCGGCTACTACCTCTCAGTGATAATCTCAACGTATTACGAGGCGGCGATGTGTTATGATGTACATACTTTGAAAACGAAGGATAGCAAAAGAGAAATGGATGAGAATGCAAAGTGGAACGGACGAATTTCTTTTTTAAATCATATTTTACAATATTGCGAATATAATCGGTCCGCAAACGCCGCATTTCTCCGCGGCATAATGTAACTGTAATCCCATCGGAATCGGATTGCCAAATATGGTAAATTGATTGCCTAAACGAACGAGATCGCGTTTATGTCAATTGTCTATAAATTCGGTAACATTGTTTACAGGCGCGCTGTGTAAGCGGCAAGCGTCGGCTTTAAAGTGATTTTCGATATCGTTAATACCTTCAATGCGCCCCTGATGTAACTTGATTTCGTTACTCCGCGCAAATCCGTGCAACGAGCCGGCCGGTGGTATATCGGCGTGTAGTTCGATTTTCGTGACACTTCATTAATTACCGAAGCGCGTTTACCATGTAATTTAATTAATGTCCGCCAATGTCACGCGGGGCCGGACGGCACCGGGCGGGAGAAATGAGGTTGCCAGTTAATACGCGAACTGTTCGCTGTCGCATTTTTTTACAGGGAGACGCTGCATTACGTTAATTGAAACTCGCCAACGGCGCTTGTGCCGCGATCTTGTAATTTTACAAGTGCGCGACGACCGTTTTTTCCTCTTCCTCCTCCAAGCATAGTTACGTTATTAACCCTTTTTACCGATGCTGTATTATTTGTCTTATCCCTTTTGTATTGTCCGTGTAGTGCGTATACTGTTATTTTAGTCTTATTTTTATACAATTTCCTAAGCTGAGTTCTGAATTAGGTTTCACTTATATAACGTCAAAAATAAAAACAAAATAGTTGGAGAAGATTTTATTGAACAAAATTTCAGCTGAAAAAATGCAGACTTTGCGCTCGCCCGAAAGTCAGTAGTCGAGAGCGCGTCATTTTTTACTTCGTCCAGCTAATCGGTTCAAGTTAAACGATGTTTGAGTTAACGTGCATGGTGCACGATGATTATCATTTTCTGAGATTCGCCTAGACGCCCATGGAAACCTGCGGTTACGATTAACGTACATACATACATCTTAATGATGCAGTGACAAATAAGAGAAATTAGTTTCGGGGTGCGGTACTCGATTCTGTAGGCGCGCACATTTCCACGCGCGTACATGTGAGCGCCTCATGCGAAATCTGGTCTGCAGAAACGTCGCGAGTCAATATGCATTCGCTTTGCACTTTGCCGAAGGTAAGAGCCCATTTGTGCGTGCTCGAACGAAGCCGCGTATACGGAAGGGGCATACAAGCGCGTATCTTGACGCTTGATAATGCATCTCGCGTCTCGTTTCGTCGGCTGTGTCAACAACCGTCTCTCACGTTCTTCCGCCGTGTTCATCCCCCGTCTGAATCATCCCTCTGAGCAATAAGAATACATCTACGCGCGGAGCATACTGCCATTGTGCGTTTCGAATTACTTACCCTACGACGTCAAACGCGATCCCGTTAAATCGTGTTACGTTGTAATTCCTTTTGGATTCAACGCTTCGTCAGCCACGTATTGAAGCTAACAAATTCGTTTTGTTTGTTTGAACTTTGATAGTTTATATACGTTCTATAAATGTTGCGCAAAGAATATTGTGTCGCAATGACATGCATGATTCAGTACAGAAATTTGTCGCGAGATTAGATTAATCAATAAATAAGTAAAGTCTTTATTTGCAATTAGACACAATTCACTTTAGATCAATATTTAGAGAAACACCAGAGGTGTTCCTCTAAAAGTAAATATTTACCTGCTTGCAATACTAATGAGCGATTTCCGGAGTATAATCAGATTAGGTCAGAGAAATTTGTGCGAGATGTAAAAAAGCAATAAAGGGAAGGAGGGAAGGAGGGAAGGAGGGAGGGGAGAGAGAGAGAGAGAGAGAGAGAGAGAGAGAGAGGGGGAGAGAGGGAGAGAGAGAGGGAGAGAGAAGACGTAGCTATAACATGTCCGTGATAGGGAAAGCTGCGCATTGCAGCTGCATTTGCCTTTTCACGGCTGCTGCAGTTGTTCTTTAAAGGTGGGCTCGCTGGCTTTTACGCCGGTGGTCGCTGGAAAGCCATTTCACACGGAGTCTCGCAGTCGCGAGTACACCGAACATTTCCGTTCTCTAAAGACGGTCGTATTTTAGACCTCTACCACTGGCGTTCTCGCCCGCTTTATTTGCGAGTGCTACGGCGGGCAGTAATATTGAAATAGATGGCCGGATGATCGCGCAGGGGCACCTAGGTGTTCTTTCTTCGACGCCAATTTCGTTCTCCGTGGCCCGGATGGTCGAATACTTTTACGAGCAAGATATTCAAAGAAGGAAACACCGCGAAAAGAAGTATAATTTCTGCGAACTCCATGTTCCTGATGTAATATTTAACACATTTTTAGGGATAATAGATTTCACGAATTAATTTTATAAAATCCATGAACGATAAAAAAACGATATGCAGACAAGAAAAAATAAATATCCTTTGGAACAGAGCGTTGCAAGAAGCTTAATTCGTTCAAAACATTTGACTTTCCGAATAGCAATCCGCGCGTTTGTGTAATCACAGAAAACTTTGTTGAATTTCTGCAGAAAATATATCGCTTTTTGTGGCAACTGCATTTGCTTTTGCGGCAATAATAAACCGTATTTTTCAACGGGCTGCGGTATACACCCATTTCGGGAAACAAACGCGCGCAGTTTACGGGCTATACTGACTGCGTCAATCACGAATCCAGTGCACCGCATCGTCGCATCCCTATCGAATGATACAATTCGAGATACGTCACGATCTTATGGGCCGAAGTAGAATTACAAAAAGAAAATTGCGTTGCGTTTGGTTTACATTTTCTCGTCGTGTGTTTGACTGCGCTTCGTTATACGTGTTTTCTCGATGATTGTATTTGTATAACCGTCAAATCGAGGACAATCTATACTTGAAATTCGTTCACTGATTTTTAAATAATCGAATTATTTATCTCGAAAAATATTTTGGTCGCGTTTAGGGTATGCATTATTTTCAGCGATAACTTTAATATTCTCTATATGTCAAATTTATTCCTATTACAATAATTTTATAAATGAATAAAAAATATAGTAATTATAATAAGCAAATGTGAAAATTAAATGAATAAAATATAATAATCAACTTTATAGAAATTGGTATATTGAGATGTAATAAAATGTGAGTAGGAAAAATGATTGAAAGATTATTCATGGAGAATTTTTTTTTCAACGAGTAATAAAACTGAATAATTTTTCGTTATCGTATCGTATCTTTTTATGATATCCTACAGCTCGCCCGTTGTTGCGAAATATATCGGCTGATGAAAAGAGTCGCGCGTCACGCAGCTTACACGATACCATTATGGGCGTAGTATATATTCTTTGTGGCATGCGCGCGTTCTGTGCAAACACGGTACAGTAGTTTAATTACCGGGCCGCTTTCCCAGATATTTTCTCTGGATTTTACATGCACGCAAAATTACATGAGCGCGCGTCACGAGAGAGGCTTATTCGCGAGCGGCCGACAGAGATACAGCGGAAGATCCGCTCGGCATGTTTGCGACCGAAATTATACGCTACTCCATAATTATTCGTAACTGAGTTTCTCATTTTTCGTAATTCTTTCATCGCGCGTAATTCGTCCGGCAAAATGTATCGCGCAAAAAAAAGAAAGAAAGAAAAAAAAACGCAATATCGACTAACGTTAATTACAAACCGCCTGGTTTTTCCCCGTCGTATTTATTCGCGCGTATCACGCATGTAGCGAATTCTAATTCGTTATACGCGGAAGTATTAATTTCGCAGAGAGAGATCGTTTGAAGGAAAACGGTATAGAAACATTAAATCAGGTACTTTTGATTCATATGCACGTGTCTCCGCATAGCGTTATGCGCGACGGTTTCAGCAAATATGTATTAAAATAATAGATTTGCGGTTTAGCGAGATTAAATTGCAACGATTTTCTATTCGTCGTGCAACAACGCCGCCGCAGTTGCTCGTTAAATCACACAGTTATACCACGATTATTCATATCGCATCACATACATTATTTTATGACGTTACGGGTTTATTATTCCATGAGTTATGACCAAGAATCCACTAACGTCTAAATAAGCCGCTCCATATGCCGTACTAGGTAAACCGCCGCGTAGGCAACGACCAACCAACTTGCAGGAACATCTAGGGATCAGCCTCAAAGGATTTGCGGTTGCCAAATGCATAGGTTACCTCACTCTCGCTATTCATATCCATTATTCAATCTCATTATAATTAATCGTACGAAACTATTATTTCGCACGGTTGCTGTTTCAATGACATTACCCATCTCGCAGCGTAAATTAGAAGGATGCATATTCACTTTTATAAATTCGTTTCTACTTCTTACCCGTCAGATATCTTTTAAATCATTCTAACAATATAAAACATTATCCGTTGTAAACGTAGCTGCACGTTGAAAATTTATTTCATTAGAAAGACAATTCTATTTAATGGATTAACAATAAAACAATTTTATTATTATATTTTACTCAAAAGAATATGTGCAAATACATAAAAGAATATAATAGTAAGAATAGTAAGAATTCTCTTACATAAAAGAATATGTTTATAAAAATTTGTTTTTATTTAAACACACTAACTTATATGAGTATTTATTTGTAACGGTAACGGATAATTTAATTTAATATATACGGTTACATATTACATTCAAAAATTTAATAAATACAGCTGTATATTGTTTTCTGTAATTCAGTTACATTGAATTATTGTAGAATTCAACAATTGACAAGGTGTCAGAAATCTTCGAATCATAACACAACTAACTGCATTCGCACTTCCATAATTCTTTCTGCAGCAGAAGAATTATCATTTTAAACACTCAAGGATCTTTCATACGGAAAAGAACTAAATCTCTATACAAAAATGTTCTCCATGTATATTTTTCTACTGATACTCCGGCTCCGTCTTTTTTTCTCCATCTCCGTCTTTCTCTCGGGCGGATATATTTCACACCGGATGTTCATTCGAATCTCCTTTTCGCGATAGAAGGGAGTTTACCAGTATTCGGGTAACGACCAAGCAACTTGCAAGAACATCTCGTAGAAGATCAGTCCTAAAGGATTCGCGGCGACGGAATCACGAGGCGCGCCGCCCTTGCCCACCGTATGGATTCATTATTCAGACTTAACTTGCGCACTCGCGCGCCAAGGGACGACAATCGCAGCCGCCATGTGGTATGCCGAATTCACACCGCGGAAAAAGAAACCCGGGACGCGGGAGGGGGTCGGGAAAGGAAGGGGTTCAATGCGACGGTGGTAGAGCACCCTCATCCATGCAAACGTCGAAATTATTCCAACTACGTCGCGAGAGTCCTGAGGCAGCGATTTTTTCTCTCCCTTCCTCGGCTCGCCCTTCTTCTGCTTCTGCCTTCTTTCTCTCTCTCTCTCTCTCTCTCTCTCTCTCTCTCTCTCTCTCTCTCTCTCTCTCTTTTTCTCCCACTTTTTTCCTCTTCCCTTATTTTTTTTAGTCCACAATTTGCAAGCAACTGGCTTTTGCCGAGATCTAGACGGCAGTTCTTGTTAGCGACCGCGAATTCGTGGGTTTTCGAATTTTTTTTCAACGTGTTTAATTGTATACGAAAATATCGCATAGCATTTACACAAAAACGTTTTTCGGATTAAAGGATTTCGTGATGTTTCATGTATTCTGCCTACATGCATTATATACACGGTTAAAACGTTATCTTCAATACTGTTATCATACTAGCTATCTTAATGCAACAATCTCCATATTGTTATCAGAGCACATAGAAGCCTTTGCGAAAACAGCGATGCGTAAACAAAACACTGCATTTCAAGTGCACATTCAACAGGTTATCCAGCCGGATAACAAAACTATGATGACGTTTTTCTCATGTCGATTTCTTATCATTCGCTTATCATTCACTTAATCGATAAAACGATCACTCGTATATCGCTGCAACTTGAAAAGGGGCTGCGCCAGCCAGCCACCGCCGCTGTAAATTAATCCCATCTAATCCGACGTGTCGTAACAAAAACTAATTATCCTTTATCCTCCGCGCCAATTAACATCGTAGAGGCGCGACGCGACGGTCGAATTAGATCTCTCGCCCAAACATCACGTGAATGATGAAGGGGGGGGTGATGCAGGCGTAAAATAACGGTGCGCCTCGCGTGTCGTCCTCAGCGATTCTCGTCGGCTGGAATTTAATAAGAGCCGCATAAAATTAGGGCGGATTCCCGCCTATTTGAGACGGCTTGCCGCGCCGCCTGATGCGCATATACAGAATGCGGGACGTACGTGTGTACGTAAAACGGAGATAGCACATAGAACAGTAGAAGGTTGAAAGCTTTTGTACTTCCCATCCTCGGTCACCTATCTACCTATCCTATCTCGCGGTGCAACCTCCTGCGCCAGGCCGCAAGCCGTTGTTCCCCACGCGTGCGCTCGGCTGTTACGGTGTGTTACCTAAACCACGGGGGTTTTCTTGCCGGTGAGCCATCACCAACCTGCGCGCCTTTCTTTGAGGCATTAGATTGCGCGAGGTCCCGTGTGGAAAATTGTTAAGGCAACCTTAATAAACTTCGGGGCCTTTAAGGGCTTAAACGTGGGTTCCCTAATAAGGATTTCCACATTATTGCCAGGCTAGGTCCCAGTAGGGCGATATCAATTTTGGGTAGCTCAATTAATGTGTGGCCTGAATAAGGAAACTTAATAAGGGCCTTGATGGGACTTGATCAAGGTAGCGATTATTAAAATAGAGATTTATTTATTTACGCATCCACTCATTTATAAAGTAATACGTATTACTTAAAGAAGGATATTCTTCATGTAAGATTTTTTGCTTAGAGGAACTGCTAAGAGGAATTCCCCACTTATCGGCAGAATATTTTTTTTTGGGTGTTGGATGCGTAAAAAGAATTTGTTAAAGATCGCAGGATTTACTTTTTTATATTTTTCCAATACTTATATAAATACATTTTTTCTTCTCGCGAACAATTTTTAAGGATACTTAAGACTATTTAGTCTTAGATTTAAGAAACCTAAAACTATTTTTCGACAGTATTTAGATCAAAATAATTGAAATCCTTTTTCCGTTACTTGAGTTGTTAGAAAATCTATAAGGAAGTTATTTAAAAACTAAGAAAGTGTGGACTTTCTTAAAACCTGATTATTATACTTGATTGCTGCTCGCGAAACAAAAAACGGAAATATGCGATTCACTCAAAAACTGGTTGCGAATTCTTCGGTAAAGTGAAAAATGATTTATATGCATGCGAGGTTAACGCGGCGTAAAGAGAGTTCCGCGCTTGTTATGCAAGCTGAGCTACGTTTAAGAGCGGGTTTTATTAAAAATACCCGAGCTAAAGATAGCAAAGGGGTTGGAGAGTTCTCTTTTTTTCGCTTTCCTTTCTCCGGTTGCTCTTTCATTTCTGCTCGGAAACGCGCTAATCCGAACCGGTGATGATGGTAAATGAAAGAAGAAACACTCGGCGAGACTTTGAAATTAACGCAAAGATATAATCGACACAGTATACAGATAGTACAGAGGATAGAGTAACTCATTTTCTTTATAACGATGTTGATTATATTTACACGTATCTGGTAATAAACAATATAAAAATATTGTCAATATTATAAATATTATGTATTATTTTTGCGTTGCATTAATTCTAAAACTAATTTCTCCAATTCTGCGATATTCGGACAAAATTTCAACGTAACAATAAGATAAAAAATTAAAAATAATGTTTTTGTTGATTGATATATTTTGAATTTAAGTTTAGCTACTTCTTTAATAAAAAAAAAGTAAAAGTACAAGTACTTTCAATTACATTATACTACCAATAAATAGCTTTTAAATCGAGATTGTTCCAATTAAAATTGAACAATCCGTAAATTTCACTCCTCCTTTTCTTATACTTTTTCCGTTTATCCCAGAATTGTATCCCGTGTTCTCTTTTTCTTCGCGTGCTCTAACATCGCTACAATTATGAAACGTCTCGGTGCCGCGGCCGCTGAGAACGTAAGCCGCCAAAGAACCACGCGACAGTTCCTCGCCCGGCTCGTCTGGGGTTTTTAATTTGTCGTGCAACAGCCTGTACCGGTCTGTGAAACTCGAGTAGTTTTTCACGGAACGTGGGTCGCGAAAGAAGCGACCATACGCCGTAGATATGCGAAAGAAATCTCGAAATGGACGTCATACCACGTGCATGTACAAAAGAAAATCGTCGTTTCCCTCGAGTGCTTGCTTGACGAATTTTCTCAGTCTATTTTCCTCGTACGGCATCCGTTTTCTCATGCGAGTAATTAAACATCACGCGCTTTTATATCATGTATAATGACGCAGTAATTAAGCGCGACGTTACTAGAATTAAATAAAAAACGAGAGTTATTAAATATTATTAAATATTACGCGCTCGCGAATGGATATATTCCTGGATGCTCGTTGGAAATAGGAAACTTATTGATGAGAGGACTACAGGAACATTTCCCAGTGCGATTTGAAAGTCTGACATTACCGGACAGTCGGGCACTTACTTGTACGGAAGAAGCACCGCCGTGAAGTTGATGGCGATGGAGATCCGTGGGCCAGAAGTAATCAGGTACCGGCAGCGGATGTTTGGCGGATACAGCCCAGGATATCCGGGACTGGCTAAAACGCATCCGTCGTGGCATTCCGTGTCTTCGTACACCGAGTCGCATTCTGCAAGCAAGAAGAAATATACGTCAGTAACTTGAAACTCTTGTCTCTTGTCTCTTCTCTCTCTCTCTCTCTCTCTCTCTCTCTCTTTCTATTTACCAATTTTTATGTACAAATATATGTATACTCTATTTAGTTAGAATATATTTTGTAAGTCTGCTATTACGTTGTTTATATATTTCGCCAAATATGTTTTTCATAAAACTTATAATTGGGTTAGTAAAACGTGCTTTTTACATGTACTATTTCAATAATGTATACATACATATATGTAGGCATCTTCTAATTTTCCAATTCACAAACATTCGTCTGGCAAGTAAAACGCGTCGGCAAACATTTTCCCAAACCAAATCAACGCAGGATGTTTACTATTTCACAGCGTTTTTCCATGATTTCCTACTGTCCAGTTAAAAACCAAAACCTATAGTCAACGGTCAACGATTACCCGCGAATTTTGGCGAAAACTGCTCGCTCTGAGTTGTACAACTGCAGTTAATTGTTAAATAAATATTCATCAAAATGCAGATATATTATAACTTCCACGCGAAATTAAAATTTAGAAAAAATATTATAAAATCGGGAACTTTCACGTTATAAAAAAATTGAAATCTACATTTTGTGTGTGAAGAAAAAATTTGCGCTTGTTCGAAGACCGACACTCGCTGAAAAGTTAATTGTCCTTATTGCAAGTTTGCCCCGTTGTTTCCTTTTTTTCATTTCTCTCCGCGTTCAACGCCTATGCAATTTTTGCAGCTTTTCCGCCTGAAACGCAACGCGCGATGTTTCGGGTCGCAAGCCCCGCCGCTTCATCGTGCCGCAAGTTTCTCCGGCGAGTGAATAGAGCAGAAAAAAAGGAGAAGATTCCCCCGTGGAAAAATTTCGTCGACTCGCGAAAACTCCGCGGGAACTGCGCGGGAGGAATGAACATCCTCTCTCCTTCCACCTTTTCTTTTCCTTGCAGCATTTCTGCCTTGGGTTCGTTACGGGGCGCCGCGAAGAAAAGTCTTCGCGCGTCTTCTGGCGAACATTTACATAGAGTCCTCACTTTCTCTCCTCCCTTCTATCGCCATATTAAAGCATTTCACCTTTGCGCACTTAAAGGCACAAGCGCGGGAAGTGAGTTTCTCGGCAGGGGCATCTCCTCTAACGTGGCAATTGCGCTCGCTTTACGAAGAATCGGCTGACGATGTTTACATTAATGCGTTATCGCGTAAAAATATGGTTATGTATCTTGTTTTTTATATACTCTCTTACACAGCAAATCCAAGTGTGTTATTTTAGCTGAAGCTCTTCCTCCATACTTCTTGCTCCATTTTAAATCATGCCATTTAACACGATTGAACGTATTAACTTTTAATTTAGTACGATTAAACGTGTTAAATGACGTGATTTAAAACATAAAGAAACATGTAAAAAGAGCTTCAGTCTAATGTGTTATTTTTAAAACGTTTATGCGTGTAAAAATGACACACTTGGATTTGCAGTGTAGCGATTCAAAGCCTTGTTACAAAGTAATGCAACTGGATGTCATTTTTTAAGTTGACTTTTCATTAAAGTTTACTTTTTCTGCCTGCTAAATCGTGCGCGGTACTCAGCGCCACTTCTTATACACGATAAAATAAAAAAAAAGTTAAATCGTGTAAAACATTCTTTTGTTAATATTCGCTACAGGAAAAAGACAAGGTCGACGAATATTACCTGCGGGTTATCGCAGTTATATTTATATCATGCAGTAGTGAGTGTCGCGAAACTTTTCCTTTGATGTCATTAGCACGGTTATCCGTTTGAGCCGTGTCCGCGCTAACGAGGCAACTTTCCGAGCAAACTAACGCTTGGTTAATAAAACTCGATACTCTTTCAATTACACGTACAATTAACGAGCTTGAGAACTTTTTTAAAAGCCAAACAATTGACGCCCATTAACTATACGATTCAATTTTCGTCCGATTGATTGGCGCCGTACCTAAGAAATTAGTATTAACTTCGGCGTATTAAATTAGCGTCTCGGCGCGCCGTCGTTGTGCTTTTTTTTCGTCGACGGTCGATTTAATCGATCGTAAGCGGTTCAATCAGATGCTTGCAAAAAAAGGGTCCGCATTTTAGATGAGGAACGCCTCGAGGACACGGGAAATGAAGGACGAAGAAAATTCCGTGTTTTAAGGTAGAAAAGCGAAAAGGGCGGAGCCGTTTACGGTGGAAATGGTTGAAGGAACGGTTTGCACAGAGAGATCGAAGCGGTGGAGATGCAAAGAGCACTATATAAATTGAAAAAAACCGTATGCCCGAAGGTGGACGCGTACCACGTCTAATGGATCCGCCCATTATGACAATTGCATACGCCGGTACTATAAAGCTAAGCAAAGAAGGAGGAGAGGATGGTGGAAAATCAAGCCGCGCGTCTTTTCTTCTCTTTTTTGTAGAAAGAAAAATGAGAGCGACTGTTTAATACCACGCAAGTTGTGCGGAGATGCAAATTGAAATCGCCGTACGCAATCAACACGTCAAAATCCTTTGTAGTCTTGTTTAACGGTAAAGATAAAGGTATCTGTACCATTATCTGTACCATTAAACAAACCTCACGTGATATTAAATCATTGTGATATTAAAGTGATATTAATCGCCTTTTTCGCAATCACATGCAGTTGGCAGTAATAAATACGAGTATATTATTATACGTTTATGGAAATCACATGTTTGCATACGTTATGAAAGTGGAATAATTGGACGCGTAACGGTTTGTCAATCACCGTTTGAATATTACAACAATCGGCATGGACGGCATTGATTTGCCTATTCGAAAATAGCTTTGAACTTCAATACTTTCGCATAAATGCGAATATTGATTTAATAACAAATATTCCGACTTGTGATGAATTGTATAAATCGCCAATATCAAATACCGGGGCTATGTTTAATTTATCATTATATTGTTTATATATGAGATATATGTCCAATCTATTAAAAGACCCTCTAAAATGTAAATCGATTATGAACGCGTGTGTTTGATGCTTTTAAGGACATATTATAACATTTACATTATAAATTATCATTTATTTTTTACTTAACATTATTATATTTTTTCTTATTTATACGAGTATTAATTCAATTTACATTATGTCGCATATGTAGTAATTGTTATCGAAATGGAAATGCAAGTTATTTACATGCTGCAAACTCGTGGCCCGTTACTAAATTGTTATTGCATTTGGTATTGTCGTATATATCGAATAATAATCTATAACACATGGGCAATATTTCGGTCTAGTTGGCAATATTTCGAGCGGAGTTCCGAAAATATTAATTGAGAATGCGAGCCGGATGCGGGATATTTCGTTAACCCGTTCTAATTGACCGGCGCTTGTTGTCATTTACGCGTCTGCCCATTTTCCACTTTTCGAATTTTTTACGAAGCCGCCAGACGTATCAATTATTTTCACTCTTTTGGCAAATCGTTCGCGCTCAGCGAAGCTCGCCCGTCAGACAGCCGGAAATTGAGGTACAGGACTGTCGCTTTAAACGATAGCGTTTATAATAACGATTATCTACGCTTAATGAGTTTACAGAAAAAGTTAGCAGCATAGCAAACATATTATTATATGCTCCGTATTAATATATGAGAGAATTAATATTAAAATGCCTCTAACTAATATTAAAAATTTATGAATATTAAAATACATTTATTCATTGACGTTTCCAATAATTAGAGGAAAACATCATAAAGTCTCTTTTATGTATTTTTTCTGCATTATTGAAGAAGTAGATATGAGATATTAATTAATGAAATTTCTTTACGAATATAAAGGAGCTATATTTACTAAAAAAATATCTCTTTTATTTCTCATTTCTCTTTTTTTTCTGTATTAATTTTTTTATGCAGAGAGAGATTTTCTGGCATTGTTAATAATTACGAACTTTAATTATAGTTTTTTTAATACAAAAATAAGACGAAATCCGCTGGAATTTCAGTAGTAAATGTTATACGTAAAGAAATGCGCTGTGATTTGCGCCGGAATTTCAGTGGAATAATTTATCTTAACTGCGCCGGCTAAGAGCACTTCTCCCGTAAGTGCAGTTTACGTGACCGTGCGATTGTACGAAAAAGAAAAAAGAGAAACAGCGTCGAATACAGACGATAGTACAGGTTTGTAGATTGGCCTGGTTTCTTACTAATCGCCTTCATCAGTTAAACAACATTGACATTGTCTTTTGTATTTATAATTTTTGGGATTTTGCTTACAACTTATTTTAGCACTCTTTCCTTCGAAATATGTTCCTTTTTGATTGATACATCGCTTTCAAAGTCGTTTCCACTTCGGGAAGCAGTTCTGGTACGCGTTTTTCGGAATCGCGTAAGTCCGTTTGCGAATTTTCTTTGATGTCTTCAAGTGTCGAATCCTTTGACCTTTCAACGTGAATTTTGTTTCGAAAAGAGAAGTTCGCGTAGGTCAGGTCGAGAAAATATCAAGGGAAAAAGGCCGTGTGTGTGAAGCTAGCGTCTCATTTTGCGGAAACTCACAAATTATTGAGAGTTCTGACTTCCTTTTCAATAGTTCTAGAGTTCCTGCTAGTTTAAACAAATAGTTCTGGCTTTTAAAGCCAAAAAACGCGTCAGTACAAACTGAGACGCTAGGTTCACGCAGCGTCTCACTTTGTCCTACATAAGTTCCACTACTGTATCTCATCAGATTTTGCGAGATCTATAGTTCTATAACAGTTCTATAAAGAGTTCTGCCATATAAAAGCAAAAAAATTAATTATAAGGTACTAAAAAAAATTACAATGTAACGAGTATACCGAGTTGAGACGCCAGTTGAATCGGAGTTCCGGTTTATGTAAAATATTTTTCGAGTAGTTCTGAGCATATTGAAGCATTTTTTAAAGAGTTCCGAGCGTTAGAATATTTGTGTTATATTTTAAAAAATTAATATTAACCGAAAAGTAATCATGACGGAAAACGATGAAACGCTATGCGAAATCTCGGAGTTCCGGTTTATATAAAATATTTTTCGAGTAGTTCTGAACATATAGAAGCATTTTCCAAAAAATTCCGGGCATTGGCATTGTTGTATAATTTGTAAATAAATTAATAACGCTCGAAAGTCAGGAATTTATCGAAAATAGGTGAGACGCTGGCCGTATTTCGACAGTTCTGCGAGTTCTATTACAATTTTCGTGTAGTTCTGAACGTGTTCTAACGTTTTCTAAAGAGTTCTGGCGATAAACATTATTTAATCATTTTTTAAATAATTATTATCGCCCGAGAAAGACGCATTTACGTGTATATGGGTGAGACGCTGTAGGAAATCTCGGACTTCTGGCTTATATAAAATATTTTTCGTATAGTTCTGAACATATAAAAGCAATTTCTAAAGAGTTCCGGGCGTTGGCAATGTTGTAAAATTTTTAAATAAATTAATAACGCTCGAAAGTCAGGAATTTATCGAAAATAGGTGAGACGCTGGCCGTATTTCGACAGTTCTGCGAGTTCTATTACAATTTTCGTGTAGTTCTGAACGTGTTCTAACGTTTTCTAAAGACTTCTGGCGATAAGCATTATTTAATCATTTTTTAAATAATTATTATCGCCCGAGAAAGACGCATTTACGTGTATATGGGTGAGACGCTGTAGGAAATCTCGGAGTTCTGGCTTATATAAAATATTTTTCGTATAGTTTTCAACTATATTCTCATATACACGTAAATGCGTCTTTCTCGGGCGATAAAAATTATTAAAAAAATGATTAAATAATGTTTATCGCCAGAACTCTTTAGAAAACGTTAGAACACGTTCAGAACTGTACGAAAATTATAATAAAACTCGCAGAACTGTCGAAATACGGCCAGCGTCTCACCTATTTTCGATAAATTCCTGACTTTCGAGTGTTATTAATTTATTTACAAATTATACAACAATGCCAATGCCCGGAACTCTTTGGAAAATGCTTCTATATGTTCAGAACTACTCGAAAAATATTTTATATAAACCGGAACTCCGAGATTTCGCTTAGCGTTTCATCGTTTTCCGTCATGATTACTTTTCGGTTAATATTAATTTTTTAAAATATAACACAAATATTCTAACGCTCGGAACTCTTTAAGAAATGCTTCAATATGCTCAGAACTACTCGAAAAATATTTTACATAAATCGGAACTCCGAGATTTCAACTGGCGTCTCAACTCGGTATACTCGTTACATTGTAATTTTTTTTAGTACCTTATAATTAATTTTTTTGTTTTTATATGGCAGAACTCTTTATAGAACTGTTATAGAACTATAGATCTCGCAAAATCTGATGAGATACAGTAGTGGAACTTGTGTAGGACAAAGTGAGACGCTGCGTGAACCTAGCGTCTCAGTTTGTACTGACGCGTTTTTTGGCTTTAAAAGCCAGAACTATTTGTTTAAACTTGCAGGAACTCTAGAACTATTGAAAAGGAAGTCAGAACTCTCAATAATTTGTGAGTTTCCGCAAAATGAGACGCTAGCTTCACACACACAAAAAGGCCTGAACTGTGGAAAGGCAATTCATGGTTCCTTCACCACGACAAGGCGCTCGCGCACGCATCGTTGCTGATTCGTCACGTCTGCACGAAAACAAAGATTATTGTGTTTATTCAGCTTCCCTACTCCCATGATTTGGCTCTTGCGGACTTTTTTCTTTTTCCAAAACTGAAATCCACGTTGAAAGACCGAAGATTCGATACAATTAAGAACATCAAGGAAAATTCGCAGACGGATTTATGTGCGATCCCGACAAACGCCAGAACTGCTTCCAGAAGTGGCGTTTTTCAACCAAACAGGATATTTCGAAGAAGATAAGACTGAATAAGTTGTAAATAAACCCCCAAAAATTATAAGGACAAAGTTCGGGAACTTTTTGAATAAACCTCGTATATCAGTCTGATTTCTTACATTTTAAATACCTTGTACATTAATTATAACACACGATGAATAAGTGCATAATCAATTCAGAATAATTGTAGACAAACATGTATAAGCAGATCGTAAATCAAATCCGGTTAGATTAAAAACAGACTTGAAATATCTATATGTAAATGTTGTTTCTCTTTTTGCGATTTACGCCCGGCATAAGACACATATCGGTGCATTCTAAAAATAATATTCTCTTTGGGCATCAGCCTTTCTTCGTTGTACAATAGCTTCCTCTTCTTATAAATCACCCAGGAAGACGTCGGCCAGTTCTTCTGAGCGGGAGATAAATTCGAGAATGGAAGGGCCGACTCTCCCTTCCCTCGTCCAGCAAGTGAGCGCGCGGGCTGCGTAAGTAAATGCTCATGTGGAAAAATCAAAAGAAAAAGAGGGATAGAGAGAAAGGGAAAGAGCGAGAGAAAGAGAGAGAGAGTAAGAAAAAGAAAGAGAAAAAGCCAGGTCGAGCGGGTAAGACTGCGAGATCGTCTTTCTACCCACGATTGATCTGTTTGTCAATCGGGTGGCGCCTGATGTTGCCTCCCTCCCTCCCTCCTCTCTCTCTCTCTCTCTCTCTCTCTCTCTCTACTTTTATCCGCACGCTGTCTTTCGTCCCCTCTGTCGAGGACACCCTTTCCCGTGGCTCTTCGTTCGCCCTTCTGCCCTACGTTCGCTGCCTCTCGCACGTTTCCCAATAGGACGTGGGCCGACGTCAAAAAAAGACCTCTCTCATCCGGATGGCGGAGTGACAGTCACGTCTCCCGGTTGTACGTTCCGTGCATATGGATCGTAGGTCCGACGCGGCCTTTCCTAGGAATAATCGAGAATCGTTGTCATCTCGTTACAGCTCGCCGTATGGAGGGAAGACCTCATCGGAGTCGCTTTCACTGTCGCTACGTCTTTCTCTCGCCGCTTTCCTGCTCTTGACACACGGCTTTTCAGCCACCGCGCGACGTCTCGACAAAAATTGCTGATTGTCCGTTATACTATTTCCTTGGACTCTTTTGTCGTACAATCATTCAAACGCGCAATGCTAACAATAAGTGATGACTGTTTTGAATTGTATTGAATTTAATAGCTGTAGAAAAAAGAAGTTAACATTTTGTTCCCGTTTTCTTGTTACGTTTTACGTCAATGTTTGATATCGATGAAATTGTGTCGGATCTCATATTATCGCGGAACCGATAACGCGCCTAAAGTCACGAGGCAATCACGAAAGCGGCGATCTGTTGAACAAGTGAGATTATGGTGCTACGTAAACTTGGTCGCCCAGCCGCGTTCGCTACACGTCCTGTTTCGGACCGCTCCTATCATAGACTATTGCTCAAACTACACGCCAACAACCTAGTTCACTATCGACTCCCTCATGACGGTAACTTCATCTTCTTGTAAATTACACCCCGTGGTGTGGCTTATCACGCGGAATGCTCAACTGCACGGGCAATCTACGTAGATAGCGTTCTTCTTAACACCCCGGTGACAAATTTGCACGAGCCGACAAGAGTAAAGTTTTCTGATACCATTTACGAGTACGCAACTACTTGCGCGCGCGCGTTCCCTCTTTTCACGAGGGAACGAAGGGCGAAGCATTTTCGGAGATTCTCAGAGTAAATAAAACCTTCCCCGCACAATATTTTTGCGAATCAAACGGAAGCGAGTATATATATATATCCCCTCGTGAATTGGGGGAGCAATTTTATTCGTATCTCCCTGAAAGCCATGTGAAAACGGAAACAAACTATTTAACTAACTCGCTAAAGCGTAAACCTCGTAGTATGTTCGCAAATTATCGATGCGCGTTTTGCATGTAAAATCGAGTTACGCGTTAACCTTGTTGCCCTACTCGATTAAAGCATACATTGGCGAAACGTTCGTCAGAACCTCCAGCGTGTCTCCTGTAAAATTCACAACGAAAAATCAGAACCGCGACGAAAAAGGAGGAACAATTTGTAACGTCAGTTTTTGTATACGTGTTGCGTATTCTTCTCCCATGATGCGAAATCCGGATGAAACGTTGGAAACGGCATAGCTTTCGAACATTCTCGTCCACGTTGGCTGCGTTCAGTGGAAAAAGCAGCTCAGTGATTCTTTAATATGATTTAATATGATTTTTGCCTTTGGTTCTTTTCCGGCTCTAATTGTAGAAACCGATCGTAATAAAGGATCGTTGAGCGCTCACTGAGCTGCTTCTTCCGCTGAACGCAGCCAATGACGATTTTGGAAACGGCTATTGGATAAAGTTGGAAAACATGAATAGCGAGCGCTGCGGGAAAAGGAGGAGTAGCTAGAACGTGCAAATTTACCTGCGCGAGCAGCGCGGAGGGATAATTTCTTCTTTCCCTTAGTTAGTGCGAAAATTATACGAGCTTAAGTGCGGACCGGCCCGCGCTTTAAGCGAATGAGGGAACGTTCGGCTCTCCGAAGCCATTTAACCATCGAAAGCGTTAACGGGCTAAATCGCGAATATCGATCCTCAGCTCGGCACAACTGTGCGATCTTTATCTTTAAATGCGACGGGCTTCTAATCTCCAACGTAATCGATGCTTCTCTGTACAGGTCCAGTCTGGGTTATCTTAAGATGAGACCAGAGCTCAGTTAGGATTCTTTTAAGATAGTTGAAATAGAATATTCTTATGTATTTAGAATATATATAATTTTCGTAACAAAAGGAACAAAATGAATAGTTTAGGAGTTGAATTTTTATCATATTTGTACTATTAAAAGATTCTCCTCTGGCGCGTCTAATTATAAATAACTTTTTTTACTTACAATCGATTGATGACTTATACAATTTGATCACACAGCGTGTGATCCTTTTAATAGCTGTACTGTGTAAGTTGCAGATGCTGTAGGTAGTGAGAAAATTGAAAAGCCCTTTTAAAAAAATTGCACGACGCTCTTATGAGAAAAGTTTTGTTATATATATATGTGCCTTTGGACTTTCGCGTCTAGTAATATTGTGTAATGACGTACCAGAGTTCTTTGACTTACCGTCACCCCGAGAAATCCGTCATAAGGTGCGATTTCATTGACGCTAGAAACCAGCGGCAGCGTCAAGAAAATGTAGTGGGGGAAGAAGTTCTGTTGAATTTTGCGGTACGCTAAAAAGTTGAGACGGTCTGAACTTCTTCCCCCACTACATTTTCTTGACGCTGCCGCTGGTTTCTAGCGTCAATGAAATCGCACCTTTAGTCGCCAGAATTGTCAGCGTCGAGTAATACGCTGTACGAAATTCAAATGGAAAATACACGTCCGAAAAGCTGAGCGTTAGAAGCGTATAACATAATTTCATTTTTCATCACAAAAGCGAGCTAAATATCTTACCCGTATTGTTAACCAGATGTCCGCCCCTCACCGGCCAGCCGACAGACGTGCTCGCTTTGGACGAGAAGCTGAAGTAGGCCAGGAACTGGGACCGCGTTGTGTTCTCATTTATCCTGAAACACACGCACGTTTCGTATGTTAGCGTATACAATTCGTCTGCGCACGTAACCGGGCGCCGGTTTTTATGCGTCGCGACAATAAAAGAAAACGTTAGCGTGATAAATTACTACGGGTCGCGCAAGCCCGCCGTCCGCTTCGCTACGCGCGCCGACCTATGGCCACGATCGCCACGATCACGGTATTTACGACGAGATCTTGGCGCGCGGCAGGCAAATTTACGGATTCTTTCAAAGTGATATACAGCAAATAACCCGCGGCGGCGGCCCGATGTACTCGCGCGATTTATTGCGGCCTGTTTTTGTCATCATTCCGCATACGGCTCGTAAATCATCGATGCGCTTTTATTGACGGGGCCGCCCTTATCGGACGTGGCGCGCGGTTTCAGCCGATAGCCCGCCAATAAAAAGGGCCCTTTCAAGCGGGCTTCAAGAAATTCGGCAGATATAAAACGAACAATTCGCGGTGAATACGCGGTGACGTAGCCATTTGCCAGCCGTTATAAATCAATGATCGCTTATCTACTTGTGTTATCCGCAATCTGCAAATGACAGATTTCTTGACATGTCCTATTAGCCTGTCGAAATAATTATTATTTATGAACTATGTATTATTTTTTTATTTTCAGTCTTTTCCTACTTGCTTTTATTCGTTATTTATCATCTATCATTATCTTTTACTTTCAGACCCTTCGTACATAAAGAAAATTTCACAGATTCTCCGTTTAATTAATCTCGATTTCATAGAAAATTTCATTATCATCAAATTAAATCTCCGAAACGACGGGGATCGCGATCGAGAGACGCGCGAACTTAGAATTGCACTGCATTTGAAATGCGTGTCAATATGTCATTGCACAAAGTGCGAACTCCTTGCTAGAAACTCGGACAAGCGAAAGTTTCGTTATCGCGAATAGCTGTAAGCTCGGAAACTTTCGCTGGAGGACGACGAGGGAAGTTGTATATATTTTCAACGCGAGGAGTCGCGTTCTCAAAGAAGGCGCGATGTTTCGTCGAGATTGATCAGATGTCGATCGGGAACTGAGGGGATCGTTTGTCGCGCTCGAAAGCTGTTTAGAAAGCAGGCAGGGCGTAGTGTTTCGTCGAATCGCTGAGTATCGATATCCCCAACTTTGTCGCGAAGGAACTTCGCACTTTGTGAGAAACGTCGTGCATACGAATTTCTCCGCGGGTAAAGCGATGCCTATATCCTTTCGAGAAGGATTATGGAAAAGCGATGTTTCTTTCATTCCTTTAGAAAACGGAAAATCCAAGATAAAAGTTTTGCAAATTTAATCGATACAAAATTATATGTCAACTCATCAAATATATACTTAACAGAAGACAAATTTTGATTTAAAAAATAATTTCTTTTACATTTATTCTCATTTTCATTTTTTTGTCTATGCATGTTCAACAAGATGTTAACAGTTTACATTATGCCGATACTCTTAAAGATCTCTTACGTTTTCGATACCCTCAAATTTCCTATTCAGACTTCAGACCTAGTCTGACGAAGATCATGTCGACGAACAACTATCGCAACACCTGAGAAATCGTGTCCGTCGTCAAGCCACAGTCAATTTACTATCCCAGGACCAATCCCGCGAATACGGTCCGGAGATCGTGTCGAATGTAAGTTAGAAGTGGATGAGGAGAAGACGAGGAATGGACTTCGGTAGCGGTGGGAGGGAGGGAGGGGCGCCATCGCGGTAGAAGGCACCTCTAATTCGATTATTTAGTTAGGTCAGGTTCGCTGTAGTTGGGTTAGCGTCAGCTGGGGCCAAAGGTTACTCGAAGGCACTCGTAACTCCTAATTGTATTTACTTACAATAAATCTTCTACCTTCGCCCCCTCATATAATCAAAAAGGACTTTGATTATAAGCCGAAAGACTTTGCAATGGTAAATATATTCGGACGGCAAACGAGCAAAGCGAGATCCTTAAAACGAAAAGGTCTTAGCTTTTTCTTCCCAAGGCAGCCTTTGATGTTCCACTCTTGAAATTCGAGACCTGCGGGTCCGTAGGTTTACGAGAAATTAGCTTGGCGGTTGTAGGCAGCTTGAGAGGACGGTAAATTATAATTCCAAAGGTGGTAGTCAGCTTTCATATCTTAGACACATTTCACCCGAGAAGAGCATTCACATATGCATTTATCGCAGATCTACTCATTTCCAACTCGTTTCGCCTGCGAGAGTATCGTTTTACACAATTTTTTAGATTCGTCGATGTTTTCCGAAGTAATCTCTAGACCACATATTCTTCATGAAAAATGTATAGACTTTATACTTTCGTTTAATCCGCATCGCACTACTTAATTATTATAATTGCATTAAAATAAATGGCCAATTCTTTTAAAACTGTAATTTGATATTCAATACACTAATAAATTTAGTAGTCGACATTGAATGTAAAACAAATTGTAATTATAATTAAATATTATTGATATGGAAAAATAAAAAAATTGAAAAATAGAAAGGGGGGAAGAGAGACATCGCGTTCCTCTATATGTTTCCACGTTCAATTTATCGTATATAAGAGATTATCTTACGTATAACCGATTATTTAAATATATATACATACATTTATATTTAATAATCTATCTGAACAGATTATTATAATTTAGACGATCGTGTGATCGAGCATTTTTATCTGTGACACGATAAATACGTATTAGCAGATATTAAATTATTTCAACAAATTCAATTTATCTTACGTATTAACGGATATAATCACATATAGGTTTATCCTAAATAAATATAACTCAATTTTCAGAGTATATATATATATATATATACTATAGGAAATACCTAAATCTCCATTCCCACCCCTTTAGAGATACCTACAGTATATTTGTAATCCCATTGAATTCGTCCAAATTTAAACACATTTTTTAACAAAAATTTAAGCAGTATTTTCAAATCGGATTTAAACATTTCGAAGGTAACTATTTATCCTTTTATTGTTATGGATACAATAAACATTTTTTTAGTAATTTGTTTGTAAGTTAAATACGGACCGAATCTGCCGAATATTTAGTTACATTAGTTAAATTGGAAAAACGCGTTTTCGAAATGTTAGATATTTTTATACAATAGCAAATACGGTGGTGATACATAATATAGATATATGTAATAAAAACCGAAATATGATCTCGTGTTACGCGCGCACGCATATGCACACATAGAGCTTTTTACTAATTAAATTTTTATTTTAAAAAAATCTCTTTACGTTACCTATTTTAAATAAAAATATAAAATTTACTGGGAAAAAATACTATATTATAACTGTATGGAAAAAAATCCAAGCGTTGCGCGTTGAAAGGGTATTTTAATTAAATTAAAGTTTTAATTCAAAGGTTAAATTGACAAAGCCGGTTTCTGCTCATATTGCTTATTATCAAATAAAACATTCGCTTAGGAGCTGTAAAATGAGAGTATGCGGCTCATTTAATTCAGCGCGGAGCGGTGAATTTCACCCCGATGCAATGACGCGGGCCATCAAAAATTATGGTCGTCCTATATTACGATTATACGACCAGAGCGGTAGGCACGAGCGAGCCTGCTGTCGTGGACCTTAATTAATTTGCGTTTTTCCTCGTGATATGCGAATTCCCGGCGCAAAATCTCGGGGTAAATCACGTAGGCGGCCCGTGGACGGCCCACCGGAATTTGAGGAGATTCCGTCACGTCGGCTTAATACAATCACGTTCGAGTGACGCTCTCGAGAATCGAGATGTCAGTTGCTACGGCTCGCGGGTGAGGAAGGCGAGGATTGGCGTTACGATGGGAAAACTGGGATGTCCGTGGAGAGTGCATCCAACTTAGCTCGCTCGCCCCTCCCGGCGCGGCGCGGCGACCCTGGCACCGTCTCGTTCTCGATCAATGCCCCGCCACCGAAAGGGCGATATTATCGAGATTCTACGAGTCCAATTGTCGACCCCTTTCCATTTCCTTCGATACGGAGGTTATCGACACCCTGTCAACCGTTTCGAGCTTTCTCGCCATGCAGAATGGCCCACTTATACGGAGTCGATTCCCGATGGACAATAACACGACCTTTAATGGAGGTGCGGGAAAGACGCCAACGGGCGATACCCAGGCGCTATCGCGGCTGCGGTTTTGCGAGTAATTACGTTGTGCATGTGCGAAGGCACGGTGCCGGAGAGCCTTTCAGCAAGTGCATCGGAAATTTGGCGGATTCGCCGCTTATCGGCGGCTGCCTTCGGCGGTTGTAGATTCGTTACCAAACTGTACGATCCTCCGATATTAATTAATATGGTTAAGGTTAATTGGAACGAAGTGCACGATGAAACGCAGATTTATTTTTTTTTCTTTCCCGAGAATCCTCTGCCGCGGAACATATCTCCGCAATTGAGTTTTTTGCATTTAAATTTGCAAATTGGCAAAAGCGAGATTCGTATTATTTTCAACTTTATAGGGATAAAGATACAACGAGAATAAATATTTCGAAATTTATAGTATTATCGTGCGCGTTTCTCCTCACAACGCTGTATAATATTCTTTACAATTATTCCACTGCATTATCATGAAATGTGACCAACATGGTGCGCCGCAGGCCAGTCCGTTTGTCAACGCATAAACGAAATTTTTAATTCGTGCGGTAAACCAAGTAAAAAATGAACTCGACGAGCTTCAGACTGCTCTATCTGTATTGTGACAGATATTTCACTTTGTTTATTTGCAGCTAGGCCGCGGCCTTTCGTTTGATCATAGTTAACTCCAAAATAAAAAGAGCATTTGCATTCAGCAATTTCATAGTAAATTACACTAATTACGCGCATAAAAGCGAATCGAGAAAAATGCACATTACAGCTTTAACAATCTCGCGTGAGAGATTATTAAAAAGCTGCAAGTATGAAAGATGAAAGATTAATCTATTAATTATAATAAACTTACTAATAAACGTATGTGAGAGGATCTTTCTCTCTTCAAAAATATCTTTTATTCGTGTTGATGCTAAATGTTTTATTTCGAGAATGTAATAAATGTCATTATACGTATAATACCTTCATTCAATATCATTAATGAATATTGTTGATTGCTTTTGCTCCATCGCTCCCTCGGAAAATATTACTGCATGATCTGTGTATAGGCGAGCGCCGCTCCTTCACATTGCGGATACGTGTTTTGCGAAATGCAGCCCGCAGCGCTTTTATATGAACCTATGAATCCTATTGTTGAGTTTCCGTATGTATACTCGCAAGACCATGCTGTATTCTCGTACGATGAATTATTCTTTCGGTATCCCGTGCGTATGTATGTGTGTGTGTGTACGTCAAAAACAAACAACTATACTTACCAATCTGGCAAACGTTAACGAGCAAAAAATTTTTTTATCGCACAGAATCGTGATGAAAAAGGTTGCAGCACAGGAATAAAGAGATTAATTCATTCATTTATTTAATAACCGACTGTGTGAAAATAGAAAGGCATATACACATGAGAATTAAAAATATTAAATATCACGTTGCAAAAGATTCATGTTTCACGGCGATACGAAGCAAATTTGCTGAAATATCAAATCTTAATTATGCTTTTATTTCGCGGGTCAGCATTCTCAAAAATTTCGAATATTATTTCTCTCTTTTGCTTTAACAATATTCTCGAATTTGCAATTGTTATTTTTATTTTATCTTTTTTTCCAAGAATATGGATTAGGTCCTACCTTTACATTGTCTACAACGATTTCACAAGAAACCAGATAACACGAAATCGAAATTAAATTTCTCGTTCTGACTGTACCAGAAGTCTTTCCACGACCTTCGATCTATCGCAATCATCCCCCTTATGTCACGAGTAATACGCGGCTTGTTTGTATCCACGTGAAGTTTCATTCGACGCATCCCAACTGTAAAGCGCTAGATGCGCAAAAATGCCTCCCAAGATAACCCGCGATATCGAATTTCATCGATCAAATCGCGAGAGAAGATATAACGTGCGATAGAAAAGGATAATACATATTTTCCGTTTCATTTATATTATTCTAAAATATAGAAGCTCATTCACGAAATATTATCTTTATTTCTCTCGTGTTTCTATTACCCTGGTTTTTTTTCTTATATCTTGGCAAGAAATTCTACAGCGATCGTAGAGCACTCATCCACGGCACGTCTACATAAAATTACGCCATTCGACAAATTTTATTTTTCCTGTTTAACAGGATTGAAATATAAAATCCTCTAGGTTTGTTGGCAACGCAGCCATGGCTTGAATTGCATTGTGCATAAGCACTAACTTCCATATTTCAAGCAAATGTCCTTGCAACATTTTATTGTTTCGTCGCACGAACTATTTTATGTTGCGCTATATCTTTCTGCGAGAAAAGATACAGATTTTCTGACTTTATGAGCTAGAATAGAACTTTCAAACCATAAATTATATCCTAGTACTGATTTCTTGAGAAAAGATATCAGTTTTTTTAGAAAATTATGTAAATGGAACCGCGACGAGAATTTAACTAAAATAATTAAAACCTCGAATTTTCGGTTATTTGAGAGCCGTTGATACACTAAGTTACTAATTATAGAAAACGGCAAAAATTTATTATTTTTATCATTGCCGTGACGCAAGCGATATAAGGAAACGTCTGTAATAAAAACACAAATCATTAATTTCAACTCAACTAAATTTCAATAAATCGTTAATTTCTCGAGCGTTTGAAGATATTTGAATCTGTGGAAGATATCAATTTTCACGAACGTCGTTTCTTCGCCTTTAATACCTTAAATGCACGAGCTCGTGTACGTGCTGGCGTTTACACCCTCTTAACACTTACAGCATATATACGTGCCGATGGTACGTACGTGAACGCGGTGCGTAATACAGTCCATATGATTCAATGAAAATAAAATTTTAAGAATTCGCAGACTTTGTTGAGTCAAATAATATGCTCGTTTATACCTCGTTTTTTCGCAACGTAGCTCACGCTATTTATCCTCCTTTCAGTTTGTATTGTCGCACTTAACGAAAAATTGAAAAATCTCCTCAGTATCTCCTTCGCAGTTTTTTTTTCTTTTTTTCAGCGTGAAGTTAATGCGCTTCGCAACTTTCACATTTTAAGCTGACAATTTTTGAAACGTGCCGAGTGGAAATTTAGATCAATACTTTTGCAGTAATGAAAAATAAGATCTCTCTGGAGAGGTATCAAACTTTTTTCACGCCGCTGTACAGTGGACAGGAAAATGAAATAGGACGGGCTATAAAACGAGAAAAACGCTTTACGGTACATCTCGTAGTATCTTTTCCCAGCGATATTTTTCCTCATTTGATATTGGCGATGACAAATACTTTTCTACCAGCTGAATACGCGTACTGCTTATGTATGAGGCAGCAACATTTTTACCATTTCAACCTGTATTTTCTTGATACGTCTATAATTTGTATTAAAATTATAAAAATTGTCGTTTAGGATAAAATAAAACTATTTTTATTTTTCAATATATAATTTATCCTTTATTTTAATATATTTTTTAGAACAATAAATTAATTTTTATACACTACTAAAAATTCTGAATTTTTAACCTTAAAATGATTTAACACTACAAAGATTACTTCTTTGTATAGAAAAATTAATTCGTTGTTCTAAAAAATGTACTGAGATAGAGGGTGATTGAAAAATAAAAACAGTTGTTATATTTTATATTCTTGGACTGGAAAACTGTTTTGGACGTATTACATTTATTACATTATATGTTTCAAATTTCAAACGTTTAGTATATTATATTCACATGGATGTTTACCTATATTTTCTGTGAGCGATGCCAAGCATGTTTTACTTAAATTTCATCACGCCATGTTGGAACTTGAAATAGATTGGCGTCATTTTACGTTGCAGATATAAAATCGGCTCGTGCGAGATAAGCAGCAGCAGTCTGATTTACTCGACGCAGAAAAACTGATCCCGCGATTTTCTTGGACTTTGTGCAATCTTTTCCTTTCTCTCTCTCCCTCTCTCCTGATTTCTTTTAGCATCGGCAATAACACGTCCGCTACCTATATTCGCGCAGGGAATTTCGTTTGTTGAAAAATTTTATTTCCCGTTGTTCGATGCGATCGAAATGCAAACTCCCGTCGCCGTTTCTGGCACCGCATCGGTACTTCCGGTTCGCTCAGCTAGATACGTTATGCACATGCATACGAGATTCTTTCCCCGCGATATAGATTTACGGTAACATTGAGAAAGAATGAAGGAGCATTCAGACGACGAATTTGGTGCTGCAGTCCCTCGCTTTTTTATCCCTAAATTTCTCGCGTGCCTTCACGCTCCCTAATCCGCCCTTTATGTTTGTCCGGATCGCTTTTGCACTCATTTCTTCACATTATATCGACGGAAGAATTCCATAATTCTTCACATTACAACGAAGTAAGGATACATCATAACTACCAAAAAGATCCGCATTGCTTATGAGAGTTTAACTATAACTAAATTAGATGTCCAAATGGAGAAAATTGACAAACTTACAAGTTTGTTTCAAACACAGAATTAAAAATAATTTAATCGTCAATTAAATTATTTAAGAACGATTAAATAAAAACTGAAGATATATTTTTTCAAATATTTTTTATTTCGCATTAATTAGCATAACGTTGTTAATTTGTAATTAAATATTATAGTTGACATCAATGATGTAACCTGAATCGAACAATCGCGATGTTATTCGCATCGATGCAAGAATAAGACGGCGTGAGTTCGCGCTTGCATTTAAGTTTGCACAAACGCGCAAAGACAGTTACGTCGCGTTTATACTCGGGGAGCGATTTTCTAGAACTTCAAGAAAATATTTTAGTATTTGCGTTTCCCCACATGGTGGGGGCGGAAAGGAGGGGGGCGGAGGGGGCAACGTACCAAGAAGGAGGTTACGGCGCATAAGCATCTCTCTTTCGATCGCGCGCACTCGCTTCGATGCTTACATTCGTCTGGAAATATATAGTTACGGCAAAGGGAACGTTTATCCACACGCAATGTGAGATTCTCCCAGGGAAACATGGATTTGCAAGTGCTACATCGTATGAGCGCGAAGAAGCTTTCTGACAGGGCCCCCTTTTTAACCTCGCTGCTCCGTCTACGCGAACACACATCTTCCGTTTCCTTCTTCGTTTGCTTTACAGAACGCTTTTCGATCGCCTTTTATTTCATTTTTCTTCCCCTTTCCTCTTTCTTTCCTTTTTTTTTTCAAGTTGCCTCAAGAGGTTTATCGACAAGGCTGAACGTAACGGAAATGTCGAGCATAAATCCTTTAAAATACGAAATAATTTTCTTCGTATTTTCGGTAATTGTTGATAGGAATAAGTATGTTTGTTTCGTTTGAAATTAAATAAATCAGTATCTGTTACGTATCGATTACGGGTTATTTCTTTGGCGATTTCGACTTGGGTGGTATTCGACCGCAGCAAAGCACGGCAGATCTTATAGCAACGCGATTAAAAGTAAAAGATCGATATATCGCATAGTAATATATCATGTCTTGAAGCAGCCGCAGAGAACCGTACGGAATATAATCTTCATGCCTTTCATATCAGAGGATCCTTTTCGACATGAAATACGTTCTTTCCATAAAAGTTATTGATTCACCCTCTACGCGCGATCGCACCCATGTAGCCATATATGGAAAAGAGATCTCGGCGAACGGGTGCAGCGTGTCCTCGACAATGTGTGTTTAGAAAAAGCAATCGCCGAAAGTGGCGAAGCTATACGTCATTTATGCAAGAACTTGTTCGCCGACCGACCGACCGACCTCGTCGCCGCGCGTGTTTCGCGCGCTCGTCTTCCGCTCTCGATCCTCGTCATCATTCTCGGCGTTTTATAGATACGTCTTTTGCAACGTCAGATCGATGAATGCCTACGCTTTCTCGCATTCAAGCTATGCACATACATTTGCCACGAGGGCAATACGTACGATTCGACGAAGGATGAAGAAACGTTTCGACAAAGCTGCCAGATCCCAATCTCCTTCTCTTTCTCTCTTTCTCTTTCTCTCCCTCTAGTTCTCCCACCGCGGTCTTAGAATGTCTCGCACGCTTCCTCGCTTCGTTTATTTCCTTTACATCCGGCGCGGCTTTCGATCCGCGACTTTTACTTTGCCATGCCAAGCGGTTGTCGAAGTGTTTTGTAATCCCGGAAAAGACGTGCCCCGCGAGAAAATTGATTTTACACCCGGGCGCGCGTTCTGTCATGTTCTAAAACGCAACGCCTTCGAGGATGGCGAGCCAGTGATCCTTTTTACGCTTGTCGTATTTCTTCAAGTCTGAATCATAATATATTGATGGCAACAGTGACTAGTGATTCAATAACAATTTGGTTTTATCGTACTAATAGAAAATCAATGAAAAGTTTTCACGTACAAAGGAATACAACTTAATCATCTATATAATTGTTAATAGTAAAAAATGATTAGTTTTTAGTTTTTTATTATTGATGACTGACGTAACTTATAAATTGAATCTTTAAAGAGGACGAGTATTTCGTAGATTTATTAAAATTAATAAAATAAAAAGAGAGAGAGATCAGTCTCCAAATTTTCTCTGACTCTTGAGCAAGTGATATCTGGGTTCGTAAACATTTATGAAATTGAATCTTTTTAATTACTAATATTGCCACGTAAAATGTATTAACTCACGCTAATGAAGAACGAGACCACAGGGCGTATATATGCAATATTTATTATTGGTCTCATGCTGTTTGAACCGTTCAACCGTACTCTCAATTACCAGCAAATTTCACGTGGTTGCGGTACTATAGGGTATTCGCGAGTCAGACGCTCATGCATGGCGTAGTTAAACAGAAAATTAAATTTTTTAAAAATGTTGAGGAAAAAATTAAGAGATTTAGACATTTTAGACACGGTTAATAAATTGTATATATTTATAGTGTATAATACGTAAGTGTACCATATACCATATTACTAACCGAGAAACATAAAATCTTTATGTACATTTTTAATTTTACGTGTAATATTTTATAACTCGCAATACTTTGAAGCATAAAGTGAATCACATAAGTATAGTAGCGCGCTATAATTATTAAATTTTACGCGACATTGGATATTTTACGAAATTCGTTTAATATAGAACTGTTAAACGTCTTTTAATTTCGCGTTCACGAGGATACGCGTTACGAAATTATACTTTAATTACACAGACTATACTTCTCGAAACTTGACTATCGCAATATACCGGCGATCGAAATTCGTGATAAATGCCACGCGGCGCATCATCGTGTGATGGACCGCTGAAAATTTCGGAGCTGCACACACTCGAGGCCAGTCCAGGCGAGTTAAGTGTTTCCGCGTGTGTAACGCGCGAAAGCCCTATTTAAATCGCGATTATACGCGGCAAAAATCCCAACGCGTCCGCATAGAACGCGCATATACCAAACAGAATGAAATTTAGTTGGCCAATTACCAAGATAATAAGCTTTGAAAATTAAGCATAATAACCGGCTGGTTTGGCGCGCGAAAGGATTATTAATGCAAATGAAATCAATAAGCGGATGAACGAAAGGTTGGCCGAATTGCGCACGGTTCGCCGAGCACTGTGCGTTGCTGTTGCGAGAGAATTTAATCATGATACTTGTCCATGATACTTAATATTTGTTCACTAATTGCTACGCGTCATATATATCCGCAATTCATTTTCCTCACATTACTTTATTGTCTTTTATCCGTCCGCGTGGTATTATCGCTTTGTCACTTCTATTCCATTTTTCTGCATTACATTTTCTGCTTGGTCATTATCTCGCGCCGCTCGCTCGCACCTACATTTTATGGATGCAAGAACAAAATTTAATGTCGTTAAAAGTGTTTTCTCATTGTCACGGACCGTTGTCGTTTCCTACATACGTAGAATTTGAGCGAATTTCCTGTTTGCAATATATTTTTCTCAGCAAGAACGAGACGATATAAGACTTCGAGGGTAGTGCAAATACGGTGCCCCGTGAAAAGTTTATTTTCGAAGGTTTCCAACACGATCGGAATTCGGATCAGATCGTGGGAAGAAGTTCGTTACAGTAACGAACTAGCAAACCTTTTACCGGACCTGTGCGCGCCCGACTCCTTAATTTTGTTCTCCAAGTAAAGAAGCGTCGGGTCTGTTATTGAGCAAATCCACACACACGCACGCACCCACACCCACACCCACACACACACACGTATTCACATATACATACGCGCGCATCTGCAATGAACGAGCACAAACTTCTTTAAACGAGCGACTATATGAGCGTGAAAAATATACTTTATAAGTGCCAAACTTCGCTATTAGCTGGCCCTTTTCGGGTAATTTCGCAAAAGCTTTGAATATTGGTTTCGAAAAAATTGTTCATACTTCGCAAAAGTTTACGCGACAGCGTGACTAAACTTCTAAGGTATAAAAATTGATATCGTGGTTGTAGCTGAAGTTTGAATCATTCTTGGAGCAAAAATTAAAAATTTGTTCTAATAGAAAAGAATTTACGGTATAAAAAGAAATATACATATTTATATAAAGACAATAGAATTAGAACAAAACACGCGCGGATATTTCGAATTAAACGGAGCAGTTTTGAGTTTCGACTGCTAACAAACCATCTTATTCTTACAATCAGAAATCTTAAAGATTGTCCCCGCATCTGTATATTTTATCATAAGACAAGGAAGCGTTTTCGTGAAGATTTTATTTTTTCTTTTATTATTTGTTTATTAATTTTAAATTGGTTTTTTGGTATAATTTTATTCTTTTTATATAAATATATTTCTTTTTCTTATCCTTTTTAATTAAGACAAATTTTTAATTTTTCTCCATGAACGCTCCAAACTTTAACTATATTATCGTGGACCATATAAATCAAGACATCTCTACCTAACGCGATTTTTTCTAATGAAAAGATAAGCACATTATATACAATTTTATTTGCTTTGTTGAAAGAATCGAATAATATACATGATTTTTTATAGGGAGACTCTTTAAGTGTAAGTTGTGAAAAAAAAACAAGTTTTAATGTATGTACATGTGCAAATGGCCATTTTTTCTGCTTTTCTACTCCTGATTGATATCGTGCTTTGAGGATAATAGATTAATATTGCGAAAAATATAAATCCACCTCATTCAAGTGTGCTATATTTATACGTTCTTCGTTCTCTTTACCTCAAGTATAAAAAGTAAAGTATTTTTCCTGTATGTTGTTAAGGACTCAATGGTTTTGTTATCAACTTTTTATATCGCAAACAGAAGTACATTTAAGTTTAATTAAACATAAGAAAATAAATGCACGCGTTTGCGAAAACTTTTTGTAAATATTTCTTGTAGAAAAAATAGTAGGTCACAATAATTTAATATGTCATTTTTAAGCAGCACGGATTTTACTTCATCTACGAAAATTGATGTTTGGATCGTGTAGAGGTAGAGTGTTTGCATAATGTTCTTCGGCTTTCACGGGAATCAACGCTGAGCTGTAAAGATTTGCATTTTAATCTTCATACCAACATTGAGAAGTTCTTCTCGTACTTCGCGAGACATTTTGAAATACAAGATCTTTGCAATAACAGAGAGAAGATTCTCGGTAAAAATGCGCTGACGTTTAAATAAACTTGATATAATACAATAAAACATGATGAAATTACGATTGAATTAAAAACATGCGGTAATTGCTTAAATTAAATTTTGATAATTTTAAATCTATCACGCTCAATGCTTTAATATAATCTCACACTTTGTACTAGAAAGTTACAAAAGCAATTTAAAGTCTTTGTTATGAGACACATTTCTTTAAAAATAGCTATTTCATAATGTACGCGTAATAAAGTTTATCGCCCACGATTAAAATTTTTGCGGACGATAAAATTTCTCTATATTCCAGTAGGATGGGAATTTTCTTCGAGTCGCGAACAAATTGTGATTCTGTGCTCATGAAATCCTCGAAGGCTCACTCGCTTCATGGAACTTTATAAGTCCCATCTCACGGTTCTCGCTGGCATCTGCGTAGAAATTTACGCGCGGTTTCGCCATAACGTGGATATCGACTCGGCCCCGTCCACGAGAATAAACCTACTTTAATGGCATACTGAATCGGTTTAACGTCTCGATAGATGCCGAAAAGGATTTTACTCTCACAGGGAACGCTGCCGACGCTTTCGTCTAATGCTTTCCAAAATTTGCATTCTAATCTTTGTAAACCCCGCAGGGATTACCGCCGCCGTCTTCTTTCATCGTCCCGAGGATTTGCTTAACCTCGGCTTTCTTTGAAAGGCGATTCTCTCCGTCCTACCCGCAATCGATATATAACATTTTACGGAATCTCCCCTAAAGTGCATGCTTTGTAACACGGAAAATATATTAGAAAATATGCAGAATATATAAATTAATATTTAAACCGAAATATATGTCTTATAAGTACTTATAGAAGTTTATAAGTATATAGAATTTGTAAGTGCTTCCATTATATTAATATTTATTATAATAAATCATACACTTCTTAACAGCATCTGGGCAAGATTAATATATACATACATTATTGCATAATGGTATTTTCTGACGATGAAAGTTTATCGTGAATCGTATATTCTATCGAATAGTAAATCAATTAAAGTCTAGAGAATTAGGTAAAACTCAATATCAGTTTCCAGCGTTTAGAAAATTACCGTAATAAATGCCGCCTGATATTATTAGCACCTAGAAACGTCGCAAGTTTCGGAACGCATCGCGAAAGGTTAGCCGCCGGATTGGCCGCTAATCAAATACAGGATAGTTAAGCAGCGACATATTTATCACCGAAAAAAGTTCAGAGCTACCGGTAATAACAATTCTGAGATTTTACAAACGTCAGTTTTCAGTGCAGATCTCTCCGATCTGTACCTACCTCTATACAGATTCGGCGCGCGTTTAACTGACACGATATGTAAAATTCTTTTACACAAGATCGTTGTGCTGATATTACATTGCTCTACCTCGGTTCATCTAGGGAGACTATGCTAATGCTCGCCGATTAAATCACGCCACAGGACACGGGAATCCCTAAGTGCGAGCGCCGAGGTAAGTTCTAAAAGGTAAATCTTCCAAGCTAGACGTGTAAAGTAAATCTCAAAGGACCGCGCGCATTGCGGTCGGCGGGGTAGGTACCGTGCTTTAAGTAGGACTTTGTATTCCACGCTTCTTTCATCCACACTTTGTCCTCGTACCAGAGACGCGAGTCTTCCCCAACAGCGTCTTACACTTTCAGCATCCGTCGTGCTACCACCTTCCCTCCTGAGTTGCGGCCACTGTCCCGAAATGCGTCCTTTCTCCGCGTGTGTGTTTTGTTGAAGTGAAATACGCGCGTCGCTTCGTGAGATACGCGCTTTTACGAGTGGTACCCCGTCATCGTCGGATATTTTCCACTGACTACGAATTTCGGTCGTCCTGCTCGCGTTTCATGTTTAACGGGCCGTATACATACGTGACACCGAGCACGCTGTTGGACATTTGTATCATATCGATCACGCGTCGCATTTACTCAACGAACCATATTGTATAAATGATACATATTCCGTTGGATATTCCATTACTGCTGTTATTTTTTTTAATTGGCGAACAAATTCAGATATTTTTTTCGTTACCGGAAATATCAACGAGAGCTCGTCCAATGTACATCCTCATCTTGATGCTAAATATAGTAGTTAGAGAATAATAATGCAATAGCGAGCGGATGTTCTACGCGTATACGTAGTTAAATATGTATACTTTATCGACAGCGATGGATATTTACGTTTCGTGTGTGTTTGCACATTTTTATATTTTATGTGCAGTTCACCATCCCGGAGATGACTTTTTTCTACCTGATATTTATTTATACAGCTCTACACTCGCGTTTTGTATTTACCCTCGCACTTTACATTTCCGTGTGCAAGCGCTGCCAGTAATCATAAATCTCAAGCAAATCCTCGTCGTCTACACGTTGTCCTCTTACAAGGAACATCGCTTCCTTCTATCGCGTCTTATATCTCCCTCGCGTTATATGTAGTATTCCCGTATGTATACACGCTGCACGGTATTTCCACGGCGTTTGCTTTTTCACGCCACGTTGACGTAAGATTGTCCGAGAGAAAACGCGTGTATTCTTCCGCAATACAATACTCCTATCGCGAAACGCACCACCTCCGCAGTCCGCAATTTGTTGTTTTCGGCCTTGTCTGCCAGACGTGCCTTTCGTTTCTTTCGATGCCATTCTCGGCGTCATCGGTGACGGGATGTAAATGCGGTCTTCTGTATTTATGAAGCGTCGGCGATACGGAATACAACCGCTATACTTAAGTAGCTTCTTGTATTCCGTTCTTCAACCATCCGCATTTCATTCAACCGCGAAAGCTATTCTCCCTCAGCATGCACGATGACTATCTTTTGACCGCATTGTGTCTTGGTTATACGAATATGGGTGTAATCCTGTTTACTTTATAAGCAAGATATCGCGATTGCGTCATCTTGTATTTTTCGTTTAATCTAATATAGAAATATTATTTATATACAGTTTATATACTTCAATAATACATTCTTCAGGCCATAACATTTTGCTAACTTTAATTTTAATTAAGTAAATAACTGAAAAACGTATCTGTCATTTTATCTTCTTCGTCTTTCCTTCAATATATAAACTTTGTTGGGACGCGCGTGAATGTGTATGAAAGATATTTTTGTCGTTTTCTTTTACCTCGAGGCAAAGTAAAATAAGCAACGTTGGAAAACTCAGATTTTTCAAGAGACATATTTTTTCTACGAGAACATCGGTCTGAGATAAAATTTGATATCTAATTACTTATTAGAAACAATATTAAACAGGAAAAATACGGCATATTTGAAAATAATAATTTGTAAACATTGCCGACAAAATTACGGAAAATCTGAAATGAAATATTAAATTTACTGTTTACTTGGACCAATCATATTTTTGTATCGCCGTGATAAATATCCGCCCGAAGGAGATTTGTTACCAGTGAATGGATAAATAACGTACGTGGATTCAACGGAAGTAAACCGCCAGTTTTTTTTTAATATGTAAAAAATCAGTTTTTATTTATCTAACAACAAAGCATCCGGTATTCGGCTATATGTGTATCTAACGTTGCGTATTTTATCTGTGCGTGAGTTTGCCGTGTCGATATTTTTCAAGTGATTATTTATTCTGATTTTATAAGAAAAAATATCTACGTCAATGTTCGAAATCGAAAACTAATAAAATACCAATTTTCCAGCAATATAATAATTACAATTATTACAAACTAGATGTATTACGCATTACAGAAATTATATTTTGTTAAAAATATATAAATATAAAGAGGAATATTTCCTTAAAAGAAACGCCTCGCAGTTACCACTATTTCGCAGTTAAAAATTATGTTTCGTCTACATACGCACCGTCAACTTTTAAACATTTACATTTAAACATCTCTTGCGTGAGGTTGGGACTAACAACACTCTTCTGCTGCGATGCGATCGCAGAGATATTGCCTTAAATAAAGTATTTACTGTAAACTGCATTGCTATAAATGTCAAGCCGAGGTGGTACGGTGTAGCGCGCGGATATCGATTTTTAAGTGGCCCCTTACATCTTGTATGTACTCCTTTCTATCCACACTTTGTCATCTCTTGCAAAACAGCTTCCCTCCGCTTCCCTCCAACCCCTTTTTCCAACTCCTCTCTTTTTATCTCTCTCTCTCTCTCTCTCTCTCTCTCTCTCTCTCTCTTTCTCTCGCAGTCTGGTACACCAGAGCAACGCGTAGGTACTCGTGTGTACCGAAGGCATATCCTCTTCTTCGTGTTTTGCTTCGCTCAAGCGAAGTAAGATAAGACGCTCGGCTAGGAGGTAGAGGGAGAAAAGTGTACTGCGCGACTTAAGTCTAGTGCTTTCGCGAAGATCGCGCGCACTTCTCTCTTTCTCTTTCTCGGGAGCCACTCTCAAGTCACAGGACTAACTCCTCCAGGCGACGTCAGCCACCCGTTGCCGCGAACGATGATGCCGGATTGCCCCTCGCGAAAAAATGGAGGGAAATATCCGGTGCCGTACCGGGAAAAATGGTGTCGGCGCCGCGCGGTGCCGGCAGGATACGCAGCGACGGCGTGATCGGACGACTAGTGATTTGTCGCGATAACGATAACAGCGTGCTCCACCCAACGTCTATCAACGTCTGCGACGAAAGGGCTGATAACTCGAATCTCGGAGACGGAAACCTCGCAGACGGAGGGGATATTGAGGGCGACAATTCTCTCGGTGAAATTATTCCTCTCCGATAAGGGCAATATATGTGCCTGTCCCGATTTGAAATTATCGTAATAGTTCGTTCAATTTCTGATGTTTTCCGGATAGCGATAAGATCGTTACGAAGAGGTATAATTATTTCTCGTTCAAAGTACATGAACTGCATCGATGTGAAAGCATAAACTGATATCAATTATGTAAAATATATATTTGATTATATTGCGGTGGATATGCAGCCGCTGGTCTTGGCATATAAATTGTCAGCATCAGATATAATATGGATCGATCCTTAAACCATGCGGACGCGCAAAACATAAAATCGCGACTGGAATCTAACGTGGCGTGTTTTTACGTGACTGGACGCTCGAACCGATCGCCGGGCAGAAAGGGGACATGTCCATTTGTCCGCTCCGACGAGTGGTATAACGTGTTTACATTGTTTCCAGTACGCATAAAGCGCACATCGTTAGTTAACAATGCGGCTGAACAGAGTTGAGAATGGCTTTGACGCCGAGCGGGCGCGAAAAGCCTCGGATTCGTCCAATGGAACTGGGCTCTAATGCACGGGTCAGTGCAGAGGACAATAAATCGGTTGCTTTCAAATCGACGAATCGATGCACACGCACTCGTCACCGGGCGCGAATCGACGCTCGGACGTTACGATATCGCGAGCGCGATAGTCGCCATAATAAAGCACGAGTAAAATGCGAGTGATAAAGCCCGCGAGTAGAATGAGTGGCGAGCGAGAAAAACGGGCCCGTTAATATTATCGGGAATAGAAACAAGTGGCGGGCACAACAAAGTGGAATCGTTCCCCATTGATGTCCGCATCAATTATCGCAAGCTCTTTATACGTGGCTGCAATCGCGATGCGTTTTTTCAGGCGCGTGTTTCCCTTATCTTTTCTTTGATGTAATTATATCATCGTTTGTCGTCGTTATTCCATAAAAACCCATAACTGTCAAAGACTAGCTTCTTTCTTTGTTTCTTTTATTGGCATGTGTTTCTTATAGCGCTGTTTTAATGAAAAAAATAAAGTTATTTTATGTTATAAAATAATTACCATGATGCATAGTATTCGAAAACACTACAGAAATCTGCTTTCTTATTGTCGTAACGATGCATCCTGCGGGGATTCCCCGCGCGGCGCTCACAATGGTGCGTCCTGGAAATAATTATGCCATTGCCATTGTGTGTTGCCGCACTAAAAAGTAACGAGTGCGCGGTCAAGTTTGGGGTATTCTCCCTCAAGGGGAATCGCCCTTATATAGGATACGTAAGACGCAGTCATATTTATTCAAGACGCAAGTTTGCGGCTGCTGGCTGTAGCGAGAAGCTTAAGTGTTTACAGGGTGCTAGGAACTCGCGTAAAGTCGTAATCACCAGACCGTATCCCAGGTTCGCCCGGTGGCGGTGTCTTGGAGAACAGTGCGGTTTCGCTCTGGGACTGAAAACGGATTTCCGACGGTTTCGGACCGCCTAAGTCCAAGTTACCGGGAGCGGATCCGGCTCGCTTCTTAACGCGACAACGCGACGATGATACCAATTAATGTCTGTTTGCTTTATACAAAGTGAATGTCATGGAATCTTGTGTCGGCAAATGTGCGAGTTCTAAACCGAAAATGAAATCCATATTTATTTGAGTTCTAATTGTTTTAAAAGTATCGTATCTTTTGCACAGTTTTAGAAACACTTTAAAGAGAAGCTAAAGAGACTTATGCTTGTGTGTATGTGTGCGCATATGTCTTTTTTGTAATTAAAATATATCTAGAAATGTAGTCATAAGTTAAACAAATCTAGAAATGTAGTCACAAGTTAAACAAATTAAAAACTCAAGAGGTTCATTCCTAGGTACCATATCCAAATCTGCCAAATCCGCAGCGAGATTACCGAATATTCGTTTCTATCGTATTCGTTTTTCGATCCTACCCGAACACATATTGGTCTCATATTGCGACCACTTTCGCAAATGTACCTCGAGGCTTCGTCAGCGAATACATCGTTTCCCAAAATATCAGAAAGATTACATTCAACCGAGGGAAGCAGAAAATTACAAATTCTACGCTCGATAGCCTCTTCCGAAGATCCTACGAAGTATATCCTTTGTCAATCGCGATCGTAGGGCAGCGCGAATCCTGGAAATTTCTATAATTTTGACTTTTCGATCGCAGGTGCATATACGACACGCAATTACGTTACGACATGCTGTAGGTCTACACACTCTACCAGACCTATATGGATACGTATATGTTTCATGGATGAGTGTCATCGTGACGCTATTGGCGAAAACTACATTGCTCCGGGAAGTTTCGGGAGTTCGCTCATTTGTGCGTGGCAATGCCTACGTATACATAGGTATGTGCATACAGCACCCCAGGTATCGATGTCGCGTTTATTAGTTCGCCATCCAATGCACCGACGAGGGAAGCGGATCGTGGCTTGTACCGCCGCCGGCGCGACCGGACTCGATTCCGTGCGGAGATCAAATATCTGCCGAGCAAACGTGCCGGCCGGAACTCGTCGTCACGAGTGACGCTGATGAAGTTTACCGCGAGGCACGTTAATCTGAATTCCGACGTTGGCGTTGCCTCGAAAGCCGCGCGATTAACAAGTACGCTAGGCTGGGCCTTACGGGTCGTTAACGTCGATAACTCGCGGCGCAAGACGTGATTATGTGTCAAGCGGGAACATTAGGCAGGCCACACGGTATATATGCGAGCGGGGCTTACGGAAATACAACCGATGAAACGCGGTCGACAGGTGAATGTCGAAAATCGCTCTCGCGACTCGTAAATCCAATTCGCCGATGCGATTAATGCCGAAAGTGCATGACTGTGACGCGTTAATTACGGGCTTTGCCTTTTGCGCTGTTTTCGATCCCGGAGATTTGTCGAAGTTTTCGACGACGCGGGCACAATTCCCCGCCATCGCCCCGACCGGCGCTCATACGCACAAAGAGGATTAATTCCGATATAGTACGTGCGTATAATTTGCGATACGACATCCAATCGTTAAGGATTAACAATCGTATAAAGCTTTTGCTGATGCAATAATACTCTTTCACATTTTATGTGCGCACGTATACGAGCATATTTACGTATATCTATATTGCATCATAATGTTTCACTGTTAATTAAAAAGTACCAGAAATTAACATAATTTATAATTCTTAAATAGCACAATTCATTGCATATTGCAGAAATAAACTATATGAGTGCATGTAGAAACATAGCTAATTGAATTGAATCCTGTTATGTGATATTGACGACGATATCTATTTTCTGCTGTGTGCGTAAAAATAGATTGGTAAATCTTTTAAGCTTTGACATAATAATGGGCAGTAATTTATTAAAGTTTTTCTTGCAAGCCTCGACATAATAATAGGCAGTTATTTATCGAAGTTTTTCGACAAATACCTCGATAAAATATTATATAATGCGTTTAAGCTTCTTAACAAATATCGCGTTTGACGTTTAAATGCTTTTTATTAAGATATATATTTTAATTAAATGTCTTTATTAGGATATACCTTAATTAATTTCTTTTCGTAAAGGCAATATCGTATTTGTTTTATATTGCGTGAAACTACCAGCAATAGGTAAAATGGAATTAGCTCCCGACTGTCAAGACAGTTTTTGCAATGCCACGCCGAGGCAGGCGCAGGTTCCCGGTTAAAATGAATAACAAATGGGGACTTTCTAGTGCTTAATTCCCGTAGCTTAATTAAACGGAAGGGAGAAAAGAAAAGGCAAAGAAATTCGTCAGAGCGAAATTGGGTCGGCGGACGAGGGAGAGCGCAAAAGCGACTAAACGTTTGAAAATGGTAATCGTCGCAGTCTGTGTATACAGAACTGGAACATCGTGAAAAGGGGTGGCCGAAAGGCGAAAGGTCAAAGGTCAAAGGCGAAATGTGTTTAGGCAACGCTGCGTGTCAAAGGGGGAAATTAGTTTTCGGATAAGAGGATCAAAAGAGAACGAACTTTGTTGTTGTCAAAGTTAATATCGCACTCATTTGTGCAAGTATTAGATTTCGGAAAGTGTATAGAAGCTATAATTATATCAATGGATACACAAATTATTCTCTATGGATACTTACGTGCAGTTCGACGGGAATTTCGCCGAAGTTATAATTACAGCGCGAAAAGTGATGTCTGCGGATTAATATTTGCTAAAATTACAACGTCGCGCGCGCGCGCGGCATGTCATTTTCGTGACTATTTTTCACGCTCTGTTTTTAGCCCCGGGTTCGTTCGTTAGTTTAACTGACATTCGCTTTCGGGAATTTCAACTTTCCCGTGGTATCTACGAGGAGCGAGGAAACGACGTGGCCCGCGTACCGCGATGCAATTTTCTGCCTTGCGTTTCCACCGCCATCGATTGCCATTGTGGGGCAAACTCTCGGGGCCTAGTTTCGTCAGAAATACTAGTCTCCCCGATCAAACATTTTACACACCTCTCTCGTCTCGTCGTTCCCTGCGTTAGACGCGATCGTTATTGCACCGGGCTTTATTCAGGCTTTATCTTGCCTCCAGGTGAAATTCGGCTGATTTGCATTCGGCGGGCGGCAAAGGGCGGCATGGGGTTGATTCGCTTTTAATTCGCAGGAGTGGAAGATTACGCGTGATAAACGACCATTGTTCTTCCTCGTGAAAAATCTCGTTTTCAGCAAGGAAAGCCTTCTCGTGTTCCTGGAGGTCTAAACGTTGTTTTTTAACAGTGGAAACGCGGTCGAACAGTTGATTCTCGAATGAACTAGCTCGACTAAACTGCAATGACTAAATTGTACCGGCGTACATTTTTTAAATCTGAAATTTTGCATTAACCCAGTAACACGTGTGTGTGTTGATGCATGTAAATACCGAAAGCGAGCGGCAGCGCGGTAATGCGACGATAAAGATCGTTGTTTTGTGGGCACAAAAGCGGCTATAAAGCGTGATATCGAGCCAAACCGCGTGCGAATGAGATACCGCGGTGTATAGTAAGTCTCGCATTTAACAAACAATTAGCCATTTAGCCGTAATGATCGATAAGCGCGGGGCACGACACCGGGGATTTGTTCACGCAGAATTTGACTCTTATCGATGCACCGGTGCACCAGGTCGGCCATTTGAGAATGGCGTGTATACGAAATTCGATTCTTATCGCTAGAACTATCTGCACGGTTGACCGGCAGGTCCAGGCTAATTCGATGATGCGCAATTACGTACGGCGTTACACCGAGGGCGACGGTCCACGCGAAAGGGCTGCGTTACCTTCGGAAATATGGTAGCGACGCGATTAATCATTTTCGTAGCGGAAGTGGCCGTGTCATTGACGGTAATAATATGCGTGACCAATTAATTGCTTAACGTTCGGGAAAATAATATCGCCATATCGTATTTTACGCGCTATGCTTCTTCACAAATAACCAATTAGACAACGCGCGATGCATTGCGCGTGTAACGATACGCTAATTATTCAAACTTTGTATGATGTATGATATAACGATATCTCATGTAGTTCTATTAAACATAAAAACAAAAAATGCATAACAAATATATGTTAACTTTCTAATTGTCTAAAATTTTGAGTATGGCAATATTTAATTCTTTGCGAGAGAATTCTCAAAGTACGATACCATATATGCAATTATCATTATAAATCAACTTATTAAAAGGGCAATTGCATCGGAAAAAGAATTGCAAACAAATGAAAATGGAAGACCATTTATAACGTAACAGCCGTGTGCTGGATGTCGTGTCATACTTATCATGTATATATCTATGTATAATACGAACAAATTGAGGTAAACGCGGAACTATTTATTTATAAAATTTGCATTTTTTTTTTCAGAAACAATTATTCAACTGACAGTTTGCTCACAGCGTTCGAACGTTCGCAACAAATCGAGAATATTTTGCGTGTGACAGATTTGACGTATAGAGGATACTTAACACTTTCACGCGAATTAAGGTCAGCAGGTTGTTCTCGACAAGAGCGAGTGCAGTGGGACTGCCGGTGTCCGTAACAAGACTGCTAATGCGTGTCGTTAACATTAATCGCTATGGTCCTGTAATTTGCGTACTCCACATTTACTTCATCCTCATCCGCGCACGCGCGCAATTCCCTTTTGCCTTCCGTTCTTCTATATCTTACGTGAAGCCGGAAGAGCAACGATGTTACGGAATAGCACGAGTAATTTTCATAATGAGGTGTTGACTAACAGTTCTACTTTCCTAATGTAGGTGTTTCATCTCGTGACACCTTGCCACAGGTGCGCGAAAGTGTTTATACGAAAATTCAATCCCTTACTGTTGCGCTGCAGTGTATTTTATTTATTATTAAGACAAGAGAAAGGTGTTTCTTTATTTAAATACAATATTGTTTATCATGTGTATGTCAATAAATTCATAATACTCAATATATTAATTAAATTTTCAAAGACAGATAAAGAATTTTTCTTTATATCCAACGTTTGAATCATATCGTTATAGATATATAAATACAGATAATAGCACGTGAGACTAAACAGAGACTAAAAATATTCGTTGTTAGCTTTATAAGCTTATCTAGTGAGATATTATCGCGGAATATTTTTCTACGCCTGCTAACAAAGATCTTTATCAATGAGCGATAAAGATCTTAAAATATTAGCGCGCTTCTACATCTCAGCGTGTTCCCTTAAGTAAATCCTTTTTTATCGCGCGAGATCCGTTCGACATAAATTGTCGACTTATCCTAATGGGTTAATAAAATATTCATCTTGCGCCGGCGAATAAATCGCGCACGTGTGGATCGCGTGGGATATGCCGCCATCGCGTTGTACTCGGCTACCAGAAAGTACCCCAGGGTGCTCTCACCCCACGCCTCGTACGTAGGATTCGAATCCGATATTGCGCGGGCTTATCTTGGCCCTCCCCCATCCCACCGGAGTCGATGAGCGCGCACAGCTATCCCGGGGGAGTTCTGACGGGAAATTATCTCGAAAAATGTATCCCCGGCCTCGCGAGGAAAAGAGAGGGTGACTCGGGTCCGACTCGAGCAGACAGATTGCCGGAATCAGATTCGAGGCTCTTTCTTTCCGTCTTCCTATACGCTATACGAGATATCCGCCCCCGTGGCACTCGATAAAACTAATCTGCTAATCGATACCCACCGGGAAAGGATAACGAACCTAATTTTTCTTTGCGATTAAGCCGGATCGGTTACGTCAGTCCAATTCCTCGCGCGGTAATTCCTCTCATTCGTCGCAAATAGAATCTTATGTCTTGAACGATGGGAAATGATCGTCTGCTTGCGAGAGTGTTATTTTCATGGAAACGCATACTATTCGGCGAAGCGATATTGCACAAAGGCACGGCGAAGACATAAAATAAAATATCGCATGTCTATGAAATTGGAACTACCACGGCCGCGGTTGTGCGTAAGCAAGATTTTACAGTAACCTTAATATCGTAATTGTTACAATCGTATATCTTCCTCTCTCTTTCTCTCTCTCTCTCTCTCTCTCTCTCTCTCTCTCTCTCTCTCTTTACTTCCATTATTTATATAGGATTGTTTCACGTCTTTCCTCGCGACAGGTTCAGCAATTCGGAGCTGCAGACGTGGCACTAGCCCGCATCCATTCAATCAGGGTTGCAGTCTGACAAGGGTATAAAGAGGAAGAGTGGGCTTACGCGCAAAATCGAAAGCACAGTTCGACGGATATGGAAGACGTCTCTTTCTTCCCGTCTTTTTTGTTTCACCCGCAGCTAAGACACGATAGGCTTTCTCCGCAGTCTCTCTCTCAGGGGTTCCACGCACGATCTGTCTTTCATTTCTTCAGTCTAGTGGAAAGGTTCGTGCTACTCCAATTTTCTGTATTGACTGTGAAGTGGTTTTTTTGTAACGATCGCCTATGTCCTTTAAATATCTCTTATGTAATTATATTTAAAAAAGTAACTTGAGAGAGAGAGAGAGAGAGAGAGAGAGAGAGAGAGATTTTATTAATTTCTACTTACTACTTTAAATAACAATTATCGAACAAAATAAGGAAGTAAAAAGTGTTCTTCAGTCTTATTGGTACTAAATCTTCAATTATATAATTATAATTGTAAGATATATAAATTTACAAGCAATAAGACACATAAAATTATTTTGGAAAAACTGCTATTTACAAATGAATCAATCTAATCTATATTCTAATTGGCCTAATTTGCCGATAAAATAGCAGAGGTATAAAATTACAGTAAATATTTTAGTACAAGATTTCGGTATATATAATGTTAATTTACAGTATGAATAGTTTAAATAAAAGAAATTTGAGTATATAGGATATATTTAAACAATTCAGAAAGTAACACGTAGACTATTTTATTCGCTTTTAAAAGGAAAAGAAAGTTCTTTGCTGTTGGTCTTCTACTGCACCTTTCTAGATAGCGTTTTTGTTCCGACTACTAGCTGTAGGGGTAGCTTCTGGTTAATTGTAGGTAGACCGAGAGATTTCCAAGTAATTCTATATATATGCGGTGATGTTCCAACTTATTCTTTGACGTACGAGTTCTTCGTTCAGATTTTCTACTTATGGTTTCTCGCCAACGTCTCTCTCTCTTTCTCTGTTGTAAGATAATCCTAATGTTGTCTGTTCGGATGTATTACACTCCATATTTAATAACATAATAAAACAATGTCCGATAATAAAATTTTCAGAAACAATCTTTGGATAACAAAAGAATATATTTTTCACGAGACACACAATCGTGATTTATCGTTTGAGAGAAATTGAAGATCTCCTGCCGTCTGACATTCCTGCTCCGTTCGTGGTATCCTAAAAGCAATTCGATCGATGGTACCTAAAAGAAAAGCGCTTTTCCCGACGGATAAAACTCCAATCTATCGGATATTATTCTTTTCGCGAAAATGATATTTCGATAGGACCCGTATTGTTCTCCTTCGTGAAGCTGCACACTAAGGAAGCTACTTTGAAATAAACATACGAACTCCATTTCTTCGCCCGGAGACATTTTTCTACGAAGATGCCTTTTATATAAAGAAAGAGAAAGAACGGGAGAGAAAGAGAAAGAGGTCGACGAATAATGGCAGGCTATAAAAAAAGGTGGGCGCAAAGCCTTTCCTGTCTTTTCATTCACCTAATGGATCGCATAAGGCATGCCGTTGCCAGAGGTCGTTCCCTTTTGTCAAGATATCGATTTTATTGTCGACCGGTTAAGTTTCGCGGAAGTTCGAGGCGGCTGCCGTGGCGGCGTGAAACGAACCGAAAATTAGGATGGCAGGACTTAAGCCGCCTGAAAATGCCGCGAACTCAGAAAAGAGTGCGCCCGTCCTTTGGTGTTCGATGGCCGTCCAACTAAATTAACTTGCGGTTACGTGATTGAACATCAAATACGGTTTGACGTGACTGTATGATGTTGCGAACGGCGACAACCTCGAAGCGGATAATGGCAAAAATTAGAGCTACTAATTTAATAAACTAATTTCGTCACGAGTAAAGGCACCTCTCCGCATTACTCCATCAAAAGTGAATTAATTTGCATGTAAATTAGAAGTTGTGAAAGAAAGGATTGATGCTCCGGCATAAGCAAGGAACATCTAAAACATATAATTATGCAGATTGTCAAAGTGCACGAACAGTACACGCCTCGAACTTTCTATGCAGATCGCAAAGGTAAATCGCAAACACTTTTAATTGCAAAAGCATCGTTATCGCTTGCCCTCGTCTCAACACATAATTCATTTCATTGTGAGATGTACATTAAGTTTCGGCGGAAAGCTTTTCTACATCGTTGAAGCTTTACAACAAGCCGAAATTCGACTAAATCTGAAACGAGTATCCAATTTAACGGTCGTCGAAGTAAACTGGAAACGCGGCTTTGTAGTTTAGTATCTTCGCGGTGGTAAATAGCGATTGCAAACTTTCGTCAGAGAGGGTTTCAAGAGAAAGAGATACAGGAAGGATGCAAACATGCGCTCTCAAAACGTAGTACGCTAGAGACTTGATGTAAACTTGCCATGAAGACAAGAATTGTCCAAAATTCAGTAGTAATCTCATCGTCGGTTACGCTTAATTTACTTCAACCCTCTCGCATGCGACTGTGCGCAGCATCGTTGCTGCTGCGAGCATTGTTTTGCGAAATTGTCAAATTCTCTATGGCAAATTCTGCAGATTCATTATTACGGTATACACAAATAGAAAATAAATAGCTGCCGGCGGGGAATTTTATTCCACTAGTTTAATTTTCATCTCTCGCGTTTTAAAATAATACCGCAAACTCGGTCATACAATAAATTCATCGATTCTGTGCGCGCGTACGAAGATCGTAAGGTATTATAATTCCGTTGTAATAATGTTAATAACGGCGAGAAAATTAGCAATATTGCACTTAATACATACGATATGCAGTTGCAAAGTATTAAATGTATTTAATAGATAAATTTTGGTAAAATACCTGCGGTAGATATTCCGGTAAAATCCCAGATCTAGATCATGGTTGTCCGAAATTTCAAAATATAATATATACTATGACATATATGTGTGATTCACCATGTCCAAGAAATGATATTAATTATAAGATCGTATGTCAAAGTTATTTAATTAAGAGTAAACAATATCTATAATAATAGTCCACGAAAGAATATACCATATTAATCGCGAATTGTGCTACTACGAAATTAACAAATAGGTACTTCGTGTTAAATCTTTCACTTTTGTTACTTTTTTAATTATGAAAATATTTTATAGTATATGGACACATAAAATTATTTTAAAAAAGATTTTTAAGAAAATACTGAAACGTTTATAATAATGTGTAAATAAAAGTTCAACAACTTTTAGAATCAACGTTGTTGAACTTTCATTTATACATTATTATAAACGTTTCAATATCCTCTTAAAAATCTTTTTTAAAATAATTTTGTAAAGTTCTGTTTATTATGTATCACTATAAAATTTTTTGTAAACAAATCAGCTCCACGGATCACTGCTTGCTTTATGTGCTTACTGTTGTTGTTAGTTGCTACTAACAATAAGCAAGAGAAGTACCTATGCAGTGATCCGTGCAGCCGATCTCTTTAGAAAAACCTTTTTAGTGATACACAATAAACAAAACTTTACTAACACTGCGTGAATGTACAAACTTGGATAGTTTGTTCAATATTTCTGTCGTATATTTCGTTATTTTTGTTTCATATTCCATTTCAGAAAAAAAAGAGATTTTCGAATAAATCTGACATATTGGTAAAAGAAAAATATAAGCGAGGCAAACGAGTATTTCTCGTACTTTCCTCACGAGAGCACTCCCGTTCCGCGATAAACCGAGATCGTATATTGACCTTATTACGGTTTATATCCTGCGTGGACAACGGCCGTAGTTTAAAGTGCATTATGCAATATGTTGAAACATAACAGACAAAGTTTCCGTCCGTATTCCGCGTATGAGCCGCGTATTATCGGTTGAATAATTCAGTCCATTTCAATGTTTCACGGTGACGTAAAAGGACGTAGTTATGGAAATGAGCGCGTTGAAATTTCATGGGAATCCGATTATTGCCTCGAATTCGGCTGGATACGTGTCGTTACTTTACAGCCGACGCAGTGAAAAATATTATGCGACGTTTCGCGTGCATTGTGTACTTTCGAGGATACCATCCGACGAAATTTTCGTCGCGGCTCGTTAATTTAACCAATTAAGCGGCACTATAGGAAATTTTCAGCCAGAAAATTCATGAAAAATTTGTCGCGCCATTTTATATCACTGCGTACGCTTAGTCGTCCGTAAAATTCGCTTCTTCTCATTTCTTTTTCATTCCGATTCGTCTGCGAGATAATTTTTGACTATCATAATTATATCGTTTTCTTCGTCTGTGATAATAAAAACAACTATTCGACAAAATGTTATTTCTGTTTCTCTTTTTTCTCGACCAATCAAAGACATATCCTGTTTAATTTCTTATTGAGAGATAAATATCGCGCATCACGACTCATAGATTGTCGTTTGTTGTTAAGTTTCCTAGATATTTTCATATAAGAAGTTGCCACGGACGGGCGGAGAAGTTAAACGCCATAAATCATTTCTTGACACATTTATGCCAGTCGCGTGCGACGGGTTTGCCACATTACACTCAACTTCTCAACTTATATAAATTTCATACCAACCAAGCCGCGTTTCGGAGCCTTCGCTGAGAAAGTGCCGAGTAATAACACGAAAGACATTTCCGGGTCAAAAGTATACTCTCGATAGTGACTTCTTCCGAATTCTCTTATTCTTCTACCGTTATGTAACAAATATCGTACAAATAATCATACTTTCTCACGTTGTGATCAAGAAATTTCGTCATACAATTAAAACTGTTGTAGAATTAAAATTATTATCAGTTGTACGTATGTGGCAAATATAAACTTATTTAATTAGATATTAATGTGTACGTAAAGAAGAGAGAAAAAAGGTTTAATTCCTACTATTAGCTGAAAACGAATTATTTTTCTGCAAAATGACGTTTTACTATGGATTACTACGTTAGCATGCACGTTTTATCAATTTTACGCTCATCGAGTTTTACTTTAATGCTATTTGATACAATTATTATCTTATCTACGTTGCTGCATTCGCACGTAATTTATGGAAACAATTTGTGATAGAAATCAAGCGCGATTTCCCCACAAATTTATTGAACATCATATTGGACAATGAAATTACTTTTGGAACCGGCTAACAGAATTAAATTTTAAGCCACGTTACTCTTGCGAGTCTCTCGATTTTCAATGTGTGCGTGTGATAGATAGTGAAAATATATAAAATTAATACTGTTTTCGAAGAGATGTATGTATTTGTCAAATGCAGTTTTCACGTGATACTCGCTGTACGTTTATTTAGACTCGTCTCTTTCGAGTGGATCATCAAAACCTTTCGCGGAAACATCTTCGGAGAATCTTGCGCCGCGATCAAAGAAATGAGTTGCGTGGCAAACTGCTGATGTTTTATGTATACGCAGACCTTAGTTGACGACGCGCAGACACTGATTTCGCCATAAATATTTAATGAGCAGTTCGTAACGAAGCTTCTCGTTGTCCGACAGAATTCGCTTTTTCTGGACGCGCCAATTAAGAAACATAAATAATGGAGGCGCGCCGCGCGGGGTGCCGCGCGGGAATTTACCTACGGACGAATTTGCAACTTTTCCACCATTTACCGACTCCCGTGAGGCCCAACAATATGTACCAATCAATTATTCAGATTTTTCGGTGCTCTCAGACGACCGCCATAACAATTCACCTCGACTGCGGAGCTGCAGATGAACATTTTACGGATCGCTCGCATTAATTGCCTGTTGCTATGATTCCAATTATTTATATTTGATTATCGACGCGATAAATATGAGAAAACGAAATAATTGGTTCAAAAATTAATCCCAAATTACAATGTTGCAAACACACACGCGTATTAAATCATAAAATGTTGACATCCTCCGCCAGATAACATCCATTAAATAAATAAATAAATCGATGTAATACATTTCATCAAACGTAATAATTAATTTGCATTCCATTTCCATTGATGCTCGTAACGTTTCGGAGCACATCAACCATGAATAGCTATTAATTTCACGTTATTACTTCTCTACGTAGTTTCAGCGTAATTAAATACGGTTACGTGGCGAGCACGACGTCAAGAAAGTTAATTTAAAAAATAATTCTCGCCTTCGCAGTAAACAGAGGAAACCCCATTTCACTTTATCAAAGGTAAATCAATTTGCATTTAAATTAAACTCTTCTCAGAAGCTGATGTTCAAGTACAAACGGCGGATAAAGCGAGAGCCGGGCTACTTGATAATGGAAATCGCTTTTTATAAGGTGCGAATCGTGTAAATACTCTGCGCCACGTCGTTTCTGAGCTTTTGCTCTTTCTCCAAAATTATCGAAATCAGTCCGATTTATTACGATACCTAATATAGGACGAGAGAAACTTTTGCGAGGATACGGAGATTCGAGAGCGCGAATTCTCTCCGATATCAGTGCCTAATGGTATTTAAGAGTAAAATTCGATGTACGAGCGTTACTGGTGCACGTTCGGGTAACTCGAATCGGGCAACGACTTGGGATAGTAAGAAGCACTTAGCTCAGAACGTGTTCCTATTTCGTAATGCTGTTGGAATTCTACCTATCCTTCTGCCGTCCGTCCTCGTCTTTCGTTCTCAATAGCGCTACTGACGGTAACTCGCGCAGTAACATTAAATCGACTTTACGCACTCGCAATTCATCTGGAACACAATGGTTCTGTACAAAACGTGCGAAAAAAGAAATCGGCGAAACCTTTTTAGCGACAATGCAGATAGATATTTATGTATTCAATCGTCCTTGCTGAAATCTTATATTTCCAGAAAGCTGAAGAGAAAATTGTGTCCTACATAAAAATATTCGTACGCAACTTCGGCAAGATAAATAATCTTCACGGATTTACTTGGCGAAAACAGATAATCTTTAAGATCGTTCTTATTTACGATGTTATTTGAAACATTAAAGTGCCATTACGAATGCTTTGAATGTTCCAAATTTTATACGTATATAAAGTAGAAAAGTCTTCTGTTAAAAAGATATTTTATTATAACGCGAAGCGTAATTAATGGTAATTGATGCAGTTCGTTCGAGTGGAATAATTATTGCTTTTAACTTAGCGAAGTGACAATGCAAAAACCGTTCGCGCTGACTGAAATAAAGCGATAAAGGTATTGTACTCACTGCATATGTAGAATCGCCATCGGCTTGTCTGAAAAGAGAACGACCGGTCGGTCGAAGCGTTGGTTGCGACCGCAAACGCGAGCACTGCCCTCGAGTTGAAGCCAGCCGCCCTCGCACCTGTAACAGAAAGATAAAATCTCTCCAGTAGCTGTCCATTAGCTCTGAGCGCACGAACTGATACTTCCTTTTCTGTCGTTAATTAATTAATTTCCACAATTTTCGATCCGACTGCCCCATAGCACTACGTAGAATTGTTAACTCACTCTGAGCGTGAACGTTGTGAAATTCTCCTCGCTGAGCATTGCGACGAGTTGAATTTTATGTCGTAGAGTTTTAGGAAACATGCATATTTTACTGTGAAGTCGGGTAAGAATTTTCTGTTCGCTGTTATCTCCGAGTCTGGAATATTTAAATTACTTTTCGAGGACATCGCCTTCCTCAGGGTAGAAATCCTTTATCTCGCATATTTATTGTGGGCTGTCTTTGCATTTATTACAATCGAGTATTAAAATTTTGTCTTGTTGATCCTGGATCCGCGAAATTCTCAATCTCTTGACGACGAGAAAAGGGAAAGCCTTTCATTTTGAGATCGTTTACTTTACAAAGTGGCATCTACGCTCAACTCCAGTATACGTGCTTTGAATTTGATTTTATTCTCCGTGATGTTAAGACCTGTACTTGCTATTCCAGATTGAATTTGGTAGGAATCGTATTTTGAATCCAATATGTGCGAAGTTTAATGTTAACCAAGTTTCGCCACGTACAGTACGAGTTTCGCTTTGCTTAAATTAGATTGTGTAAAGTAAAATTGAATTTGGGTTCCGTCCGAGGAAAATGTCGGTAGTAATTTTAACCTAAAACTCGCGCGATATGAGAAGATAGAAGAGATCAAAAAAGAAATGCGGCCATTGACAAGAATACGTCCGCTTTATTCAAGCGTAGAATTGACCGGTTGCCTCAATGCTACGTTCTAATCAAGCAATGTTTTAAGCGAAGGCAAAAAATGTAGATATAGCCGGATAACGAGTTACTTGCGTTGCGTAATTTTTAACGAACAGACGGTCAAAATCGCTACAAACATGTTCATTAACACGAAATAAATATTAAAATTTTATTTGGGTCAAAAACAGATTTTATATTAAATCTTTTCTTTATGCTCTGAAATTTCTTTATCCATAAATACTTTGTAATATTTACAGAGATCAAAAGTTCTCAAAAGTAATATAACTATACAGAGATATATATTTCTCTTTTGAACCTAGAAAAATTAATACGTGATGAATTCATTAAGACATAGTTATATACGGCTATCAAGTACCTCTTTCAATCATCGTTTCAAAATATAAATACAATGTGCGTACATTTAATATTACTGTTAAATACACACATAAATATGTACTTTTTCTTAATTTTATTCAATGCGCTCGCGAAGTCGCGTGAATTACGCTGCTAATTGTCTTTATCAAGGACAGGGCGCTTCCGATAATAACATTTCGTGGGAACATTTCGATAGACGCGCGACCCTATACGACCGGGGAAAAACGATTGCCGACGAGGGTCGCGCTGAAATTACTTCTTCGATTACGGGGCGACTTCAAAGGATTCGTTTTCCCGAGGCGTCGTCGACTAGGATTCTCGGGGTAGGGACGAAATGAGAGAATCCATGAGGGGTGGATGAGCGGGATAGAATCAGGCGGTTACGCAACGGGTAATACGCAACGAGGGAATCATGCTGATTCAATCAGACTTGCCGTCTCGTCTCACCTTCGTAAGAGGGAAAACGGGCGAAATACGCCATACTACGCTCGGTTAATTAATATCTATCGAGATTCCAGAGAATTTTGCGGCGTCGACGAGCCTCCTACGAAAAGATGACCTATACAGAATATATCTCCTACATATGATATATCTAATATAACATTGCCACAATGCTAAAACAATAGCCTGTCGGTCGAGAAAGAATCATCGTTACTTTTCAAAAATATATATAATAATTGCAAATAGATTGGCAGATTGGCATTACGTAATTTATTTCATGTCACTCAAAGGATTTGTGATAATTAAAATTTTAATCAATTATTCAGCTACTCTTGCATGAAAATCTGATATTAGTCGTGAAGATTTGCAGTGCATGCCAATAATGTATTTTGTCGGATAATGCAATTTGAATACTGAGACAATCGGTTAACGCGACCTCGATTCTGCATTGTGGTTCGACAGGATTAATAGATACCCATATTGGGTGCTCGGGGCGGTCTTGCTTTAACATCAATAACGTTAATTAACATATCAACAAGACAATCGCGGAGACGTGTATTCTCGTGTAGTAATATCTTTGGCCTCCCAGGGACCAGGGCCCTTTATCTCTCTGTATTGGCTCATTCAAATCTTGATACAATTCGCGCAACGTACGGATGCTCGTGAGCCATTGTTGCGTGAAGAGACGGATATGTGCTACTATAGTTCACCATTGTGTCGAGCGTACGCTTATGAATTAATTGCTTGCGGCTTCGACGGGTTAGGTCGCGGATCCGATCGTCGCGCCGCGATCCTCTTCGATCTCTATTGGTGCCTGAGAGGACATATATCTCCTCGTAATCCGGTCGGGTCTAACTTCTGATCCGAGTTACGATGCCGTTAACGTTCCGCGGAGAATACGAACTCGGTTGCTTTGTAACATCTTTTATGAAGAACAACACTTTTCAGATAAAGTTTCAAACAGCTGGCTTTCGTTTACGGATAAAATATGACTGTCGCGTATTATTCCTATTTTTAAGATATTGCAAAATACGAAACGTTAATGATGTTAATTTAACTTGACTGTACATATATAATTATTTCACATGTAGGATTACAAACTTTCGGGTACTTTATGCGAAATGTACATCTATTCGATGCAAAAGTTGGAAAAACATCCAGGCTTAATGTTTCAAAAATGAGAAAGAAGAAGAGGATAAGTCGATAAGTAGGGTGGAGAGTAGTGGAGAGAACAATGAGAAGCGTGACTGACTGGTGTAGGATGGTATCAACAAGACGTCATAAATAATTGAAGCGCCCACGTGGCTTGGGAAGATGGGCTCGTTACTTTCGGCCCGTCTTTTCCGGTTCCAGGAAGAAAGGTATTCATTTTTGATGCGGCTTACGCGAGTCTACTTCAGCTCTTTTTCCACGCTCGCTCAAAAACTTGAAATCGCACCAGAGATACGTATCCGCTATGCGATTCGATAAGAAGCTTGCTCTCTCTCACTCGTTAGACGTGCAACATGGAGAGACAGGCGAGCGCGAAGTATATCGTCAGAGAATAAAGGATATCAGGGATCGTTACAGCCGCCGCGCAAAAGGGTCGGAGGTGGAACGGGAACCGACACGGGGAAAACCAAAGGAGCGGAGAATATCTGACGAACAGCGGTATTGTCAATTATGCGATGCAAATAAGCGAACGTCACGCCGCATCAGCAATCCAGCGGGGAGTTTGCGGCTCTTGCATTCAAGTCCGCAGCTGTTGTCTTTATTATTTGAGATGTACAATGCTTTGCCAGTATAGTGTACGAGTAAGCTGTCTTGGTATTGGGGAAAGACTCGAGAACGAAATAAACACGATTACTCGTAGCGACTACCTTCATTGCCGTTGGAATTCTCAATGATTCGTTAACAATTCTTTAGACTCGAGACGTAGCGAATATTTATAATTTTTCAAAGAATTATCAATAGTATATTTGAATATTGAGCTCATCTCCGTGTCCATTTTATTTCTAAAATCGTTGTATATGGCAGAGCTTGAGCTCTACACGAGTATTCAACGAGGGTAGAAACAAATAAGGGGAACCTTCGTAAGAAGCCGGAGAACAAAGGCAGAAAAGAGGAAGACGTGTCGCGGAGATTTCATTGTGCCGTTGATAGCGCGATATAAATAATTGAAATGCCAAGTTGCGTCAGAATAAAGACGAAAGGAGGTACAAGAAGCGCTCCGCTATGGCAATGCCCGCGCCGCGCTCCTCGCGCCGTTCACAGCAACAGCGAGTCACCCTATCCCCTCGACTCGCGATCCTCGGCATTTCACGTTTCACCGACTGCATTTGGCATCTCGTGTCCGGCAGTGAAAAGCATGAACCGGGCTCTTCGTGCTCTTTCTTTTCGCGCCACGCCGGTCGGACGCCGCCGCGACGAGAGGAAGAGCAAGGAGGAAGTCCGCCGAGAAATCCGACGGACGATTCGCAGGAAATTGGATGCTTTTATTTCGCGCGATTTTCTCTCATGCAGTGGAGCAACCTTCCTCGTTCTCTTTTTTTCGCCCCCCTCTTGTCCAATTCGTTCATCCCTCCCTGCGTACGACGAACTGAGTCCGTGACCAAAAGATCGAAGCGATTTCTCGAGGGCCGCTATCCGACCGTTCTGGTTTTTCGGTATGTCAATCGACTGCCACTGTTCTACGGGATATGAAAGGGAACTAAATTTCTTTGTGCCGAAATGTTTCTTTTCTTTTTTTTTTTCAAGATAAAAGAATAGATCTCCTACACACAATCGACAAAACTAAACTTGAGACTAAAAATTATGATTATCTATTAAGACCATGTTTTATTTAAGAATTAATTTAAAAAAGTGGTAGATAATTTAATAATCAAGTAATTAGCTTTTGTACTGTACGATCTCCTTCCACAGTTCCGTTACACGTACTTTATTTTTCTTTTCACGGTAGTCAAGCGATGATAGCATCGCAAGTTTCATCGCGTGCACGTTTCTTCGATATATATCGCGAGCATGAGAGCACACGCGATACGAAAATTCTCAGTCCTCATCTTTCTTCTCTTTAATAAGAATTATCTTACGTACGTATGTATGGAAGTGGTGTCTCGTTGGGTTATACCAGGAAACGACGAGGAGATTTCTCTCGGAACTCGCACAGGGTTTTGTGGACTACATCTGGAGGGAATATCGTCACAACGTCGAGAGGAGTTACGAAACACTCGAGTGCAATTTAGGACGGCCCTGTCTTCCCGAGTCCCTTATAATCGCGCTGGCTCACCGGGGTATAAAACGGAAACTCGTGGACCGTGCTTCTTGGCAGTATAATGCGAAACAGACAGACCGAGACCTACGCGGAAACTTCGAAGTCACGATTGCAGCTGCACTAGTGACGTACAGAATGTCGACGTTCTGTAAGTATACTCGATACTATAGGCGTATACTCGATCAGAGAATTTTATTTGAGTATTAATAAATTAATATCGCAATTTATAGTGAATAATTGCAATTGTTATTGTAATATTCTCAGTCGAAGGCTTTCATTCTGTACTCTTTCCGCAATTTACGCATAACGAGAACTAAATCGTATGTCAAATATTCATATTTATATTTAATAATATAAACATTTATATTAATAATTTGTAAATATAATAACTAAAGTATTAAATATCAAACAGTATAAATGAACAGAAACCTACAATTGTTTAAGGCATAATAAATTTTACGTTATAACTGGAGCGACAGGAGTTATGCCTGGTAAAACACGATAAAATCCTTGAACGTCGATAACGTCATTGGTTCAGACCGTTGATATAACGTATAAAAAAAAATCTCGGCAAGCATACGTCACTTCTTCGGAAGAACGCGTTCTTGTCGAAATCGCTGTCAGGCAATGTGGATGGCGGGTCCTCAGGACCGCCTCCTCGAAATACCATGCAATTTGGCGCGTCTTGTCGCGGAGTACCTTAATCGCGGTCGAGCCTCCGAGTGGAAAACGGAGTAGCGAGAATCCTGGCCCTTGTGTATGTACGTACACGTTGTCTGCACATAACAAATACACACGCCCCCCCTATATACGTCCGCTTGCGGATAGTCCAGAGAGAACGCGAAGGAAAACCGACTAGACGGTGAGAAGGTTGCCCGGAGGCAGCGCCAAGCTTACCGATGTCAGTCAGTCAACCGGAAATCGCTTACCGCGCCCAGACCATCTCGTATTTTACATTTCCTCCCTCCTCGAACCCGTCATCCGCTGTGCCCTCCACCCTGGCGTTTCTCGCCATTCTGCTTGCACAGCTTTCCATGTCTTTTTCATGCTGTACCCTCTTTTCACCGTCGAAGTGCGAACCCTTCCGACGACGGCGCGGCGCGACGGCGGCGGCGAGGGAACGGAGTTATACAGCAAATCAATTTACTGCGAGCATTCGGACGGAGCCCCCTCCGTTCCGAAGAACGGATTATAAATTTAAATGTAAACCGACGCAGTCCCGAGGGACAAAAGTGAGGGACGTCCCCTCACCAGGTGCGATCGAGAGTGATGCGGCGCAAGCTGGCGGATCGCCCACCGCGTTAGCAAACACCGTGATGCCTCGGACAATAGTGATCGAAATCGCATTATCGCCATCGTGCGCGAGAAACTCGAGAAAGATGCTGATTTATAATGTATTATATCATGTCTTCCTCCCTGCTCTGTATAAAATTTGAATAAATCATGACGGTTAAAAGACTTGGATTCAGTTGACTATCAAATCGGCTCATTACAAAATTTATGAAAAAAGGTTCAGGCAGTGTCGATAGAATAATAACATATAAATCGAAAAATTCAATTATCTTTTTAACTCAGATAGAAGGTCGCCCATTTTACGGGTTTAAGTAAAACAAATCGGCTTAACCCGGAATAATGTTCGCTGACGACGCGTCAATGGCAAAGCCAACTGAGAGATAAATCCATTTACTGCAATACGCGCAAGCGTGGCTGTAATTCGTTTTCGAACGGCTGAGTTCGTACGACAGGGAACACTTTAATCTCGACTCTCCAAGCGGCGCATTCAAAAATGTCAATTGATTTCTGACTGCGTGGACCGCGTTTCAGTTGATTTCACCATCAGATTGCACTTGTACTGTCGTCACCCCTAAAACAAATTTGACTTATCTGATAGTGGCTGATTGTGGGGGATAGACTAGAAGAATTTCCTTTTTAGAAGATCATAGATTAGACACGACAGTACAGTTTATTGTAAGTAACCTTTTATTAAAACTTCTTTTTCCAACTTTGTTAAAATTCTTGCAATTAAGTCATCCAAGATAATGTTATAGTCTTATTAATGCAACATGTATATAGCGTGTATACGTGTAGCTGTGTGATATACATTTTATTTTATACACTACTTTATTTTATGATCTAGATTTTTGATATTTTAATCAAATTTACCTAACGAAGTATTTACTGAGATACGTTTTTTTTTTAATTTTTCTGTGCATGTCCCGCTTTTGCTTCGAAAGCATGGAGAATTATTCATCCTCGACATTTCGTAGAATCACCGTTGGAATGAAAATGTTAGTTTCGCTGAAAGTGGAATAAATTACTAATAGATAACTCTATCCGCAACCAAGAACCACACTCTCAACCACTGTGCTTTGAACTATCTTTGGCACACATTAAGATTACCTATTAGGAATGTCGATATAGTTTATATTCTATGTTGAATGATTTTCTTGGGAAAACGATGAAACGACGGTATAAGTAGCTGATAAAGTTTTAAAGGTACGCTGACCTCTCTCTGCAGGATGGAAAATCGATAAAGGGCACAGTTCGTGCCTTTGCAACTACCGTAGCGAAACCGTAATAAAATCGCGCTCATTTTTTCCATCCGCTTCATTAATCTTATACTTAATTGCCTCTAATAATCAATGTCATCATCCGATATTGGAATTAAGACTTTAGTAAATAAAAAGAAACTGAATATAATAATTAAACGATAATTTATACTGTAAAAAACACATAATTAAAAGGATTTTGTGTTGTTTATACTCATTATAGCACAGATATAATTAAATATATTGCACAAAATTATTGCTGATATTTGAAAATTTATTTGTTATATTACACAGAATAAGTGCATTTTAAGTAGTATGTCTCCACGAGAGATCGGACGGTAAGCTATCAGTAACGAGTGATATAACGAGGGATTAACCAGAACGGCGGAGGATCGCTCGGCGTTTAAATAGCAGCTAGCGAAACAGACATTGCAGTAATTTTGTTGAAATTGTGAAGTCACGAGAGACTGGTTCGTCGACGCGTCGTTAAGTTGATCACTTCGGCTTTTAAATCGCGAACTTCGATTCACTGAACCGTGATAATTGGCTAGTCGAGATTCTTATTTACTTCAACTCCAATTGCATTTACGCAATAGACTTTAACGAGCACTCTCTCCACTCTTAAAATGTAAATTACGCAAATATATATCCGACAATTAGTTTTCGTTAAGAAATAAGTATATTCGCAGTCCTTTCTATTCCCCAGTAATCAAGAGTTACTCAACGCTGTTTTGTTTCTCATCCCCTCGCGAGCTTCTATACGTCTCGACGATCTCTAGATGCTTGAAAAAATACAACCCGACGAAACCCTTCGAACGAAAGAATATTCCATCAGAGATTCGACTTTGATCAATCAATAAAGAAAAAAAAGTGCAATTGACTGGACTACGTTAAGATCCTCACAATTTTCTTGTAACTCTTTCGTCGAATAAATCAACAAGGTGGATTCTCTTCTTTCTCTCGGAAACGATCTGCTGTACGCGGGTCTTAAAAGAATAACGAGGCCGGGGTAGCGAGAAGAGCAAAAGGGGCTCTGAGAGACGGGGATGCGCTGAAAACTTTTTTCACTTTACTTCCCACACTACTCCGGCAGGCGCTCTGACTTCTGCTCTTTCCGTTCATATAACGATGGAATAACGTACGCCGCTTTTGGATTTCAGATCCTCGCGTATCCCACGGCTGGATTTCGTGACCGGAAGCTGTCAGGCTTGTATCAAAGTTTCACGTATGTTTTTGACATCCGCTGGGATGCGGTGCTCGAAAATGGTTACACGCGATGTTTGTCAACGTCGAGTCGTTGTTCTCGAAACCATTTCTCTGTCTTCTCTCCGGTTGACGTTAGCGGCTTGTGTGATTTCAGATTATCGCGAGGATAACGAGATACGTGGCGGAGAGAAGGCGGAGAGCGAAGGTCGAAGGGAGAGCAGGCGGAAAACTTTGAGTACATGCTATTTTTAACGCTTAACGGCTATCCAAACAGCCGTAACGTGATCCGCGGCTTCGGCGTCGACTGCGAAAAGGAATGACAGCTATTTGTCACGATGCTTGCCAATCGTTTTTATCGAAAATGCCAAAATACCTTTGCAAACTACACACGACCGAAATAAAAGTGATAAATGGCCGAACAGGTCCCTTTTGAATAAAATACAAAATAGCGAAACAGGCTATTTGGTTAAAGGTGAAGAATTTCAGTACGTGTACTCGGTACACAGGTCATTTGAGGACGCGAACTGAGGTCGCCGAGTTGAATAATTGGGCCTCGGGTTTTATTAAAACATTGCCGCCAGTGGAATCGCACGAAATGTATCTACGTAACCATCGGTGATTTATGCGAGTTATTTCGCGTTGGGACTACGCCCGTTACATCAGGTAGACGCGAGAGTAACGGAAAATGAGAGTACGAGGGAACGGTACGTGCATGTACACACTAGATGTTACGTAAAAAAGAAGCTATCTTTTTTACGCGGGTATATAAATTATTTACGTGTCGCTCATATCTCTTTACGATCGAATGGACAAAGGTGATAGATCACGTTTTATATATCAATTTTTCAGACAAAAATTGCCAGTATCTATCGTTATTTTCTATTATGTTATCTATTATCAACATTATAATGTAAGTTAACTATAAAAAAATAAACAGTATGCCCGGAGAAAGTATTTACTTATTATTATCATTTATTTAGATCTGAAAATGATCCAACTTCTATCTTTTAATTTTTAGATTATTAAAATTACACGCAGCGATAATCACGATCAAATTTCCACTCAATACGTGCGGCACAAAAGCTTATTTTCCATGTACCATTACTACCGCGTCGGCGTTGTTCGCGTTCGTGCAGGGAGGATGTTATGGATGCGGCGAGCGTGAAATCAAATTTCTAACGATCAGAACGATTTCGGGGCGCGGCAACGTGCGTCCGTTAGAGGGATGGAGCACGCAGATCGAGCCCTCGCCGAGCCCTCGAAAATCGGACGACGGCCGAGAGCCGATGGATGCGAACGTGTCTCATCGATCGGTAGCCCGTTTTAATCCAGCGACGATCTGCGGGACACAAATCGCGCTGGTAGTGCAAACGAGTACGGATAAGCGAGGAGCTTACCATTTCTGGCTTCCGATGTGACCTGATACGACTCGCGGGTGTGTATTTTTGCGCGATCGCGCGTGAAACTTCGGCAACACGCCAGATTCAATAGCAATGATTTCACTTTTCATTAATGAGGCACGAGTCTGGTGCGCTGCTGTTGTTAATCGCGAAATTCTAACGCGTTCCCTAGTGCGAATTTGCGTTTTGAGAGGCCTGTATGCATTCAATTTACGCGAATATCAGATTAAAACCCTTTAAACACTGGGCGGATATAAGTACTCAGCGTAAGAAAATCGCCCACGGATATGTAGGTATATATGTTCTCAGTGTATCTCGCTTTCTAGTTTTCTAATTTGTCTATAAAATATAGCTTAGGTATGTTTGTAAATAAATAGTATTATAAACTTGAGAAAAAAAACGCAAATAATTTAGTAAAAATTCTACACTATATACGTTGCGAAATCAAATGGACAGTCATGCGGTTCTATACTCGAAGGATTAAACATTCATTTTTATATTGTGCAAGCGAGCAATCGCCATGAAATTGTTTCGTAAGATCAGATAAAAGAATTAAGTTCTCTCTCTTTTTAAATAGCTAAAGCTTCTAAAGTAATAAATTGCATTTACTTAATGAAAAACTTTCTTTGGAAATGTTTTCGTTATCGAAAAGATTTCTTTTTGTCTTTCAAGCATACTATTATCTAAATTTCTTTTCATAAATAGAATATTCGACTAAAGCTATTATCCATCTATTATCAGGTGTGGATTTTTAATTCAATTAGAATTGTGTTATAAAATTTCGAATAAATTCAAGACTATAGCAATTTTAATGATCTTGTCTGTTGGGAATATAGGTTTCCCATCTTTGCTTTTTCTGTAGTTGCAAAAAATTGCTACCGCGCAGCTTCCGCGGTGCACCGAAACAGTGATCCGGAGAAGATCCATTAACCAATTTATTTCCGGCGAGACAAATTCTATACTCAATTGCCGGAACGTGTATATAATCAGCGGTAAAGTTGAGGGAAAGAGGATGATTCGCGTTCTCCTTTCTGTCCGGCGCGGAACGTCTTTCGGGATCCTGCTTCTGTCTCCGCGGCAGTTTCATTTACTCTCGAACGGATGAAAGACTACTCCACGCGTCCTCGTGTTCGAACGGGATTGTCGTAATGTGGAAAGTTGGTGAATTGGATCTGAAGTTTTCTGAAAACAAGACTATTCCCTCCCTATTTCCCTCCTCCGTTCTGGCTAGTCCGTACGCGGAAAGACGGATGAAGGAATGGGCGGTAAAGGTGGCGGCCAGTCGATTCGAAACGAGGAAGGGAACAATGATGTGGTAGGAGGGTACTTCGAGCTTCGCTAATTGTCGCACGATTTCAGTTTTCGGATCGCCATCACGAAAACACGAATGTCATTATTTATCAATCTCCATTGAACTTCTGAGATTAGCTACCTTTTAGAATTAAAAAAATTAATTAATGTTAGAAGTACTAAATATACATGTTTAACGTAGCGCAAAAATCGGCTTATGTAAATTCCTTGAGCGAACAGAAGAAAGCTGGGAAAAGGCAGACGTGTTAAGCGACGTTTCGTGATCTTAATGCGGAATAAGGATTATATAGTTCTTTTCGCGACTTCTGCAGATATTACTCTTGACATCATTGTGAAAATATCCATTGCCGCTACGAAACTGTGCAGACGTTTCGCAAATTTATTCCGCTTTATTCCAATGATTTTTTTTTCTTACCAGGTTCTTAGCAAATAATTTCCGAATGGAAAGAACGACGGAAGCGCACGATTGTACATATACGTCGGAATTGGATAGTGTGGTTTTTAGGATTGCGCTGCGCGCGCCATCAGTTACAATAACGCGATTATTTAACCATAATAACCGGCTGCGGGCTCGCGCATGCTAATGATTTATTTCAGCGGAATTTTGTATTGAAAGACCGCCTAAACCCGTGCGTAAACCCATGGACCAATCACGCACGCCGCGATCCAGACAGATTCGATCGCGCATAATGCGCAGAGATTCGAGCTAATAAATAACCGGGAGGTCATTGTCTCGTCCGCGCCAGTCGATCGTAAAATCACGTTGGCGATAACTGTACGGCCGCATTATTTCCAGAGGCGCACAGATCAATTGGCCGGCGCCTGATAAAAACTGTTCGTATAGTCCCCTATGCAGGAACGAAGCTTAAGGGCATCGTCCATTGTTCGCTCAACAGCAAAATTGGTGATTTTTAGCTGTTTTTTTTTCTCTCAATATGGTCGAGTTGCGAACAACGTCGCAAAATAAAAACTAATCCGAAAAAACGCAAAAAATGTATCAAATATTGATTAAACGTATAAATTTTATACGAGTGCAATTTTTTCAAATATATTTAAATTAAGGTTATAACGTACAATTTAATAAATTCTTCTTTTGTATTATTCTCGGTGGAGTTAGTTTGTGAATTAATGGTCCACTCGCAATATTAGATTATGATATACACTACAGTTGTAAATAACAATTATTAATTAAACCAATTTTAAAGCGCCACGAATGTTACATACTGGGTTCATTTACCTTCCACCTCAGGAGAAATTAAATTTCGGAATGTTCTTATCATGAGCGGAGACGGCGCGTTTGAGGTGCACGTTAAACGCGCAAGCTCGGCGTTGTGATGTCGCGTTTACCATGCGTGTATCACTTATATGCCACGCGTAACGAACGTCGCGCGGCAACCAAACGTTCATGTTGGATTTATCAGCGGAGCGAGTGTCTAATTTGATAAGTGTACATAGCGCGGGCAAACAATTCACGAAGTGTGCTCGGCATACATTATTGCAGCTCGCGCGGTAAGCAAGCGACGTTAGAAGCGCACCTCGAGAGCAAAACGTCGAATTTCGGGCGAGGAATTGTACCGTCTGATATTCCAGTCGCAAACGTGATGTACATATGTAATCACGTTATCGTCTTGGCGTCCTGATACGATGCGTGAATTATGACAATCTTATATGTGTGTACGCGGCGTCTTCTCACGCGAGCAGAGAAAATCGTGACAAACCTACGTACAATTTAATTAAACAGAAAATTACTTCGCACGAGACAACAACTGAAACGATTTGTTTACCAGTTTCAAGCAAATAGGAATTATCTTCATCCATAATTTAAATTATTATAATTTAATTATAGAAATTTAAGTGTAATTCCTTATATGTTTGTATGTATATGATATCTATATAACTGTAAGGAAAGTACGCGAGACATTTCTCGTTCGTTTATCCCTCTTGTAATTTCGCGACAAAACGTACTTCCCTAAAACGGCCTTAGTTTAGATAAATCACTCTAATACTTTTTTACGACGTGAAACTTACTTCGTCTAACGCGCGATGTCACTTTGCGTTTGAGACGTCAAGAGATATAAATTCTAAGGCTGAATGGAGAAGTTCGCTTTTCGCCGAAACCGCTCCTGTGGCGCGGATTAGGTGATCCTACCGTAAAAGTAGCGTAATTTATGAAACTACTTAAACCTTAGCCCTCGAGTATAATATCCCTACTCGTCGAGCTACAGCTTCCGCGAAAGGAGATGAACTCTTCGAACGGGAATAATCGTTATATGAGGTGGCAGCCGGCGGTACGGTCCTTTTAGAAGCATATATGAAACAAACGAGAGACAAAATCGATACTGCTATTCTATACTTACATTCGGTTGAAAGCTTTTTTCATTATTAAAAGCGGATTTATTGAAAATTTTTCCAACGGTGGATAAAACAAAGTATATTTTTTAACAATTAATATATGTCGCAATGTTTCTTTCATATACATATAGCATCCTAAATAAATTGCAAGTAATTTTTTAAACTGTACTTTTAATATGTGTAAATCATTCTGTAAACTCACGCACGTCCATATTCGCTTTAAATAAATGCGTGCAGCGTAGGGGTAAGAGAGAGAGAGAGAGAGAGAGAGAGAGAGAGAGAGAGAGAAAATGCACATTTTAACAAATGAAAGTTTTGCAATGTTTTCCGCGTGAAAGTTTTGCGAGAAAATTAAAACGCTTCAACATTGTTTTCCGAAAGTCGGAAAGAAAATTTATCTTCATGGCGCATTATGTAACTATACTAAAAACTTAAACTATATATAATACACAAGGTAATGGCGAAGGATCGCGTTTTGCACCGTGGAGTTATCTTAATCTCGCCGCTCGAACGTTCTCGCGCTTATAGTCTTCGTAATGTCGGATATATAATACAAATATAATAACGATAATAAGCCGCAGTTAAAGCACGTCTTGCATTTTCCAAGTGTTCATAGTTTATAAGTATCTCTCTATGTATTTTGTGTGATATAAAATTACAAAAGATATATTGGCAACTTTCCAAATAAAAATTCTTTTTTGTTTCTTTACATTTTAAGCACCTAAGAGTAATTAAAAAATGTACTAATCATCATTAACTGTGTTGATTAAAGTGTCAGTTTTATATACGGATAACAGACTTTACAAGCTTATCTCATCTTCCTTTCCTAGTATTTTCCTGTCGGAAAGTATTCTTCTACCTTTCTTTCTTTCTTTTCTTTTCCTTTAATCCTTCGATCGCTGTCACACTTTAACAAGCTGCTAACCGAACTGTTAATCTACATCATTAAATATCGATGTAATTTCTCATTTCTGAAAGGCGTGTATGATTCTATGGGGAGACGTCTACCGCGGGACACGAAATTAGAGCGTCGCGGGTATTAATCTGAAAGCGGTGGCGGCAGTTGCGGTAGAAAAAAAGAAAGAACGAGAGATGCGGGAAGGCGGAGCGGCGAGAAGAAGAAGTCGGGGGAGAGTGATCGAAGGCGCGAAGAAGGGGATCATATGAAAGAAGCGGCCCCGAGCGATTTTCATACAAATTCCCGAGCCGCCGGTAATCATAGCGAAATTAAGGTCATCCATCACCCGCGGGACTCATTCTATTCCGCTATCCTCACTTAATAGTATTCCGCTGAGCGACGTAATTTTGTCGCTCACACCCTTTCCGGACCGCATGTACGCGAGCCGACAAGACGGAAGAGTGAAGTATAAGGATGAGAGGGCGGAAGAGTGGGTTGTATGGTGAGGAGAGAGGGTGTGGAGAAGCGCTTTTCTCGGCACTTTCCAGCCTGACGAACGAAAACCCACGCTCTCTCTCTCTCCCTGGGCTGCGCGTCGCATGCACATCCGTCAACAAGCCAGCTGGAATATTCGCGGGATACCTCATGGGTAATGCGAGAGTTCTCCTCTCGCGCGATATCGCGATGAATTAATTACGGGCGGTGTGTACGCCGTCGCTACAGCGAAGGCAATTTTTCAGCATTCTGCAGGTTAACGTCCCTCACGAGAGTGAGAGGGAGAGAGAAAGAGAGAAAGCAGGGATGAGCGCGTATAACGAGTTACTTTATGCAGGATAATTCGTGCGTTATTCATGAGATATTTTTTAATTAACTTCACATATTTTTCATCGTCCATCAGATTGGCGGGAACACGATTTTCGACGAAACGGCGAATTCTTCATACATCGGACTTTCATTAGTTGGCTTATTACTTTATGGGCCGTCTCTATGGCTTCCCGTGGATTGAATAAATATATCCGCGTCTATCTAAATTAATCCTCCCTCCATCCTCCTCTATTTGATCATTCAATCATTCAATTTCACAAATGAATATTCGATTCATTCAGTTTCTCTCGAACAGAGTATTATTTCCTTTACGGACATTCCCCATTCATTATTGTGAATTAATTAACTTTATGGATGAGTAGATAGTTATATAGAGATACATTTATATTATTGAAATGAGAGAATTATAAAGATGGCACAAGCATTCAGCGAGGGAATGATCTCTGGAACATTGATGGCGTATCCCATGTTTAATTTGCGCGATCTCGCACCACACACGCGAATGTATTGTCTGCATGTCAATTGTATTATGCGAACTAATTTTCGAGAACGCACAGTCGGAAGTTTACGAGTGGGAAAGTATGATATTTGTTCAATAAAGCCCGTAAATTAATTCCGCACGGTTAATTTGAGTGCGTCCAAAAGCGATATCTCTGCGGATTTTAGCGTATACTGCGCGTTATTTTCGCGCAAATCAATTCTCGAGAACTGGAGAGAATTATGCCTACGGGCTTTTAAATTCGCTAGGCTCCCTGCAGCTTCGTGGTTTTAGTTGATCTATTATTGTAATGTTTTGATTTAAAAGAGGAAAACATAATAACATTGCCGATATATCCGTTACTTATATCTACTTAAAAGTATGTTAAAATAATAGCTTCGCTTACAAGCTACAATATCGTAGAGCGGAATGCAAATGTTACAATGCGCAACTTTGCGAAGAAGAGATCTTATTCGATGCCGCTTATTCGATTTTCGTTCGAGGATATTTCTCATTATAACGGTCACTTAATATCGGACTTGAAATCGGACCGTGCGGGTCATTCGAGGGACATTCACGGAATGAAGTGCATGTCCAGCTGAGGACCTGACCCAATTGTGTCTCATCGAGAACGTGCACGTACATCGCGGTGACCATGGCTCGGCATTCGGGATTAGGAGCACCTACATCTTCCGGTTTTCGGTTTGGAACACGGGATACCCGAGTGGCCCGTGCTTTGTTCCATTTCTCGAAATTCACGTTCTATTATCAAGCTTCTATGAGTGCTCGAGAAGGACCCCGGAAGGTCCGACTGTATGGGACAGCGGTAAGATAGACGATTTGCGTACGTGAGACAGCATTTGTCGAGAGGACGAAGGAACAATATAAACGCACAGCGACTTGTGCAAAGCATAAATATCTGTAAAATGCGATGACTGCCATAAACAGATATCCAATTTAATAAGAAGTCTAATTAATTCGGGATAATTAAGAAAAAAGAATAAATCTGATTCCTTTACTTTTCCGAAAAGAAACTGTATAAACTGTGAAATTGGCAAAAATTTTATAATCGTATATTTACAAAACATTTTTTCTTATTTTTATCCATAGAATACACTGACACACAGTTTTGCTGTTAAAACACGGGACATTCTGTAATAATAATTCTTCATAATCAGTAATCAACCATTTGTTCTTTGAAGGATGTGATGAACGTGATACGGAACAGGACAAGGAACCTGTTATGGCATCCTACATAATGGGGCTCGGAAAGTTACATTAATTATAACTTAACGAGCATGAACTACACACGTATTACACGACCGCGCATGTAACGTGTGTCGTTTGTCATATTTCCACCAACTCCGTCCTATGCTACGGTCCGGTGTGATATTAATTCAGCGTCATGCGTTACGTAAACTATGAAAACCGGCTATTTCAATCTCATTCGTAAATGTTGAACGTGAATGTCTCGCGAAAGAGTGCGCACACACAATTTAATGACCAAAATTTTGCGACAAAATACTCGTTTAAACGCGTGTTATTATCTTAATTATGTACAATATACCTATACATACACGTCTCGAACATACATTTTTAATAGATTCAACACGTGCGAATATATTTTTCCTGCACATCACTCGTCAATACATCAATCTGCTGCAATTTTACGTTCAATGACACAAAAAGATGGCGATATAAAATTTGAAGCTCATCTGTCAAATGATTGTTTGAACACTTTCAGTTCACTGTTTTCTACTCTTTCGCGTGACATTCCTCGCGTCGATTCTTAAGGCGCGTCGCAAATGGACCGCAAAATTTCTCAAGGATTCCGCTCAGAAGTAATACTAAAATTTCGCAGGATTTTCTACGATAAAGCCGATCAAGCACCAATATTTTTCCATGTAGAAGGATTTGCGCGGTACGGTTCGTGTGGGCGGCGCTGTTTCTTCCGGTCGTTGCAGTTTCTCAGAGCGCAGTGTACGGAAAACGAAAGAAAACGCGAACGATCTGGACCGCGCAGGCAAGAGTAACGATATTTTTCACCCCTAGCTTACCAACCGTTTCCTCGCTAACAAGTGGACTTAAAGTGTGGGCTCCTGCATCTTTTATATGCGTTTAACGCAGCGCTTTTAGCTTCTAGCGTAGATATTATAGTTTAGAGTCTTACTATTTGGAAGCGTAATACATGAAAATTATGCAAATTTGTATTTTACGCGTACCGAGTAATTTAGAAACATTTAAAATCGTTTAATCGCGCTCACCCAGACTTCTGTAAAGAAGACCGACAATTTTTTACGGTCAAAAATTAATCTTGAATATTTCCTTTAATCGATAACATATACTTATGTATTTCCAAAAATAATTACTAATAAAATTTTTACTTCTGCGAGTCAAATAATTATCCTGTCCAACGTTGGTGAATATTTACGCGAGTATTAATAATAATTGATTTACAAAGTTCAATCGCTCAACGTAAGTTATTTTCAGACACGACGACAGGACTGACGCTGAAAATTTAACGGAAATGTAGTTTCTCTCAAGGAAGATAACAATGACGAGAGTATGGGAGAGTATATTTTTCGTTCGTGCCGCTATAACTCGTGCATATCGTAAGCACACATCCGCTCTGTATATATATATATATATATATATATATATATATATATACATGGTCGCGCGCGTTTTGCGTATTCCGGAACGGGAACAGAAGCCACTAGAGTAAGCTCATATGATGCTCGGCGCGTCGTAAGCTCCCCCGACTTCGTCGTCGTGGCACACTGGAGCCCGAGAGCGCGGGGGTTGGAGTGAAGAGCCCTGTCGAAAAATTGTAAGAACTTTTCCAGGGGCTTGTCGAAGGCCTTTTCCGCCCGCCACGAAGTTTGCCCATGAACGTGGTCGGAGTGGACGAGTTCGTGTGTGGCGGGGGTCAGGGATGCCGGAGGGCTTTCTGAAAACAGTAATTTTTCTCCCCCAACCCTCCCCGGTTCTTCGTAGTTCCGCCGGCATTACTCCCGACTTCTCAGCTCCTCCTTCAATCCATAGTCGAGAGGGGCTTGAGAGCCGAGCTATCGTCTCGTAAGAGCGGAAGTATGATAAATTGAAACGACCATCGACGAGAGCGATTTTCAATCATATCGGTCCACGCTGTCCGCTCTTCAACTACTTACACGAGCGAGAAAAGTGGGGACGAAGGTTTCACGAACGGTGGTTACTTTGTGCAACGAAAAAGTTGCAAGTTACTGACCGATAAACGTGTTTAAAATATTTTTAGAGAGTCTTTGAGAGAATATTCTTCGTTTTTTAACATACATATGTATATATGCGATTTATCATCATAAGAAAAAAGAACTTCAAATCTATCGGAAAGTGCCTCTTAAATAACATAAAATATCCAAGTAGATTCTAGGCCATTTTCTTAGTGCCCATATGCTTTATTATGTATTCAAAATTACTTGGGCTCAAGGTGAGGTGGCGTAAGTTTACAGACGCATGTGTCGGGCGGAAGTCATATATAGGCGCCGGGAATATTTTCCCATAAAGTTTACGGTCGCGGCAATAAAGGAGCACGGGGGCGCGAAAGGGTGCCGTTAAGCGATACGAGCGGATGGAAAGAAAGGCGTCACCGAAAAGCTACTTACGCGGTGCCGTTGTGTCGGCCGATGGAAACCAGTCGATATATCTGCAGCTCGACCCGCTGCCCGGTATCCGGCACGAATCTGTATGTACACCTCGAGGGCCCTTGAAGATACGGCGACTTTATTTGCCCGAAGCCACGATCCGATTTGCTGAACAGCTGCCTGCTGTCCAATGTTATGTTGCACACTGAAACGGAACAAAACGATGCTTGTATAAAAATACAATCGAATAGCGATGTGGTGTGCGCGTTATACGTGAATTAATACTGCGTAACCGATATATATTCTTTATAATTCTTCACTTCTTAATTTTAGGAAATATGAATATCGTATACAATATAATTACATTTTAATTGTGTTTTTATTTTACGATATCGAATTTTTACGGTCTTGCGCGAAAACCTGACCGTGCGAGAGATATGGCAACGGAGAGGCGCAAAGAAAAATGAAGTGCAGCTAATAACGATTTTTCTTGCTTGTACAGTTTCATTGGCGCGTCTCCGTGCAGCCGTGTTGTTTGGGCGACGACGAGTCGCGACAGCTTGGCGCAATATTATGAGGCAATCTGCCATAGTGTGTAATTTGATTCTTAATTGCTTCCCGTAGGATGTTGTGCAGAATGTTCCGTGATTATGATGCGAATATCTATCTTCTAAACCTAAACCGTAGCATTATATTTCATGGAAATTATTTCCTTTTGACAAGAGGCCATTAATATTATTGTTTTTTGATTATCTTAAATAAAATAAGTCCAAAATTTACATTAAAGAAACGTAAATCTTACTGAAAATTTTAGATTTATTATATATGACTTCTTATAAAATATTTTTTTATTGTGCATAATTTTAGTTCTTTATGATAAAAAAATCCAATTTTTATTACATAGAAATATTTAATCTTGTTAAGATATCAAAAACATCGATTTTTATATTCGTTAAAAAATTTGTATTTACAATATAAATAATCCTACAAGCTTGCGCCAAAAAGATAACCCTTTTTTTGTGAACCCTTTTAACTCTACGAAATCTACCTACGCGCTCATGTAATACACGTATATATATCCTGTGATGGCTGTGATGTTAAAAGAAATCCGAGGAGAGAAGAATTTGATGGATGGAACACGAAGGCAATATCGCCCCAAGTAATTAGCGCAAAGAAAGGTTAGATGGATGGAGCATAAGAACTTCGTCAAGAGTGATTAGTTATAAGAAAGAAAGGTCGAATGGACGGCACGCAGAAGTAATTTCTTCGATACCGATTTATTCTATCGTGCAAAGCGAGCCCGCAAACGTTCGTTCGCCTTCTTTTCCTCAGATATCTTAGTGTCTTTTGAGCGCATTTGCCGAGTCTTTTGAGTGCTCATCCTCTTATAAACGTTCCCGTTCTCTTTCGCTTCCCCGTTTCTTTTGAATCACGCCTCCCCGTTTTCTCCGCACCGCGCCATCCCGTGGGCCGCTTCCAAAGGGACTCACTTGCCGCGGCAAGCGCTTTAATTTCCACTTGTTCGCACGACACGAGCGGCTGCAAACGAGAAGCAGCACGAGGCAAGTGGGTTAATGGCGCGAATCTTGTTTCTAACGTCGGCACAGACTCAAAGAGATCGGCCATGTCTTTTTGATACGACATAATTATATTTCCTCGTAGGACCGAGACACCGCGAGAGAGCAAATAGTCAGTTAGTTAATCGTCGGCGGACAGAAAAAGCGGTGCAAGGCGACAGTGAGAAAGAATTTTCGTTTACCGCTCACAAGATTAATAAATTTTACATTTATACGCTTTACATGCATGCATATTAAAGTGCGCGAGAGATATATCTCTTTTCCTAAAACGTACACGGAAAATTTCTCTTGAAATTTACCCTGAAATCATGGTAGTTGTGGGACAACATGTACCACCAAGAATTTTATGCGAGCTATTCTGATTAATATCTGCCATAATAAAAAATATTAATATCTATTACATTAAAATATAAAATATGTTTTATTAATTTTACTAAAATATATCTAGGAAATTTCAATAATTCTTCTGCTTGGTAATTTTTATCACGTTGTTTGTAAAATGTCTTCTGTATATTTGAAAAATTCCTTGATTGCCAAGTTGTCCCAAGTTTGTAGTAAATTTAAAGCTAAAATATAACACAAAAAATTCTCTCCGTGTATAATGCGCCGGTTGGTCGCAATAGTTTTAATTAATGTCTGCATCAAATGTAGTTACACGCAGAAATCTTCATTCGTAGTAAAACGTTACAACAAGCGTTATTCAAGAAACTCAATTTTGCTGTATGTCAAGATTAACTTAATGATACTTACTATTCGCGCAATGCTGCTCCAAGCCGCATTGAGCGCATCTATCGGGCGAAGCTGCGCCGCAGCTGCAGCCGCCCGACGGTACGCAACAAGCGCAATCAGTGCTGGATGAGTTAAAGCTGCAGGCGCAGCCGGTGGTGCTCTGTGTCCAGAGGTCAACTTGACCTGGAAAAAAAAAGATACATCCCTTTATGAAGAAAACTGTTCGTGAGGACATTTTGGTCTGTACGTCGCACATTTTATGCAATATACGAGTACAGCATACCGATTAATATAAGATCATATTAAATGTATAAAAAATAGCATCAAATTTTGCAATAAAGATATGTATGCAAGTAAGACATGTTTATAAAAATTATAAGAGATACGTGTTTGTAGAAATTATACTCTTAAATAATAATATCTCCGTAAAAATATTTTGTTAAGTAAAAGATAGAATTTTTATACTAAAGCAAAATAATAATTATAGTATAAAGCAAATTTAAAGCAAATGTAATTTTCCCGATAACTTTCGGTAGCTTGAGATTTTTATAATACCATTAAAAATTTATGAATTATTGATCCCAACATTTTAATCGGTGCGCAGGAATTTTAATTAGCGGTGATACGAAATTTTCATTAATATTATTACGCATAAAAATTAAGATTCTTTTATTATTTTTAAATTAGCGGAGCAAAATTATATTTGGTGCGCCAATATCGAATTTGTATCTTGATCGACATGGGTAAATATTGTATGAAGATAACGGGCAATATACTGTCAATAATGTCTCCGATACTCCTGTTGCATAGGGATTAATCGGCACACAAGCACTTTATTGATCCTAGAAATGTGTACGACGGGATTACATACCCGATATGCAAATAACAGAATATGAGAATAGCGAAATACACCGCGCGTCAGCGAATCGTTTAACTGTCGTAACTGTATATGTTCATCGATGTCAAATAAAGTTGACCTATAATCGACCACGGTCGCTATAGCTGCAATCCTCCGGCCGTAATCCGAATGCCCGTAACGAGGCACAGTCGTGTGCTTTTCAGCAATCGAAGCTACATACTGGAAGACTCTCAATCCTGGGTGAACGGTCCGCGAGCTTTGTCGGACGATTTTGAACGTCCACTCGATCTGCTTTCATTCTGCTTGACATTCCCGGCACGATATTGCGTTTTTCGCCGCCGTGTTCGTGGCTCTTTCGCGCTTCTCTCATTCTCTCATCCCTCACATTCCTCTCGTAGCGGCTGGACGCTCTTTTTTTTTTTACAACGCACCTTTACGCAGCCATATGTCCCATGGCACTAATAAATAGAAATGCAATGAAAAATGAGAGAGCGAGAGGGGAGAGGGAAGGCAAAGGGCAAGGAAGCAAGGATACAACCGCCTTGACGAACGGTTGTTCATTGTTTTTCCGCGTTCACTGACCGGCTTGCGCTCGCGGCGCTTTCGCGTTTTTATCATGCCTCTCATTCGCGGCGATGTTCCGAACATACTCGATAAACCGGCAAAAACACGGTTATTAATATAGTATAAAGGTCTCTGTCCTCCGAACTGCATGCGGTGTTCCACGGAGAGAGAGAAGAGAAAACTTCTCGCCCGATTGCGCAAAAAGTTAGTGAACGTCTTGTTAGCTGACTCTGCGGAATTCGACCTTGGCAAAAGTCTTTAACACCTCGCTTCGGGATAGAATAGATGTCGTTGCGTGTTTTGCCTGATCAATCTTGCATCGTGATATAGTACGAAATATTTTCTACTTGTACTTTTAAAATCAATTTCGATAATCGCGAAAACGAAAGAAGGCTTTAAAGACAACACTTTTTGTAAAATAAAATATCAATAAAGGCAACAATCAGATTTTTACGTAGGCAAGTGGTAAGTAGGTAAGCGTCGCGGGCTTCTTATATTACGTTCGGGATTACATATTTCTATCCCTTCTCGAATTAATTGCCGCTCAAAAAATTCGGTATCATCCATTTCTCAGGATTCCTAATCCGTGACTTTACATCCAAATAACGTTTGCTGAGAAAGTGCTCGATGAATGGATCGTTGCCAGTAATAATTGCGTCATTCTACTGCCGAATGATCGGCAGAATCGAGGAGGGTGCGGCTACTAATAGAGATTTTCGGTTGATTCTGCGAACGCGGAGATACGCGTACATGATTGATTGTCCGAGAAACGCGAGGAGAGGACGAGAATCGGGAAATGCGTGCGAGAGGAGAACCCGTCACCCCGTCGACGAGCAGCAAGACGAGGAAGATAGAGGAGAGCGCGATGGAGAACGAGATGGAGAGGCGGAGAAGATGAGGATGGCTGGGTGAAGAGAGTGGAGGGCGGAACGAAAAGAGGAGGAAGAAGACATAAATTTCGAGCCAGTGTAAAAAGGGCGTTAAGAGGAGAAGCCCCGGCACCCCCGATATGTCAATATCCCGAGGAAATACGGGGCGGTACTTGGCTGGAGGGATAGTAAAAATAAAGCAAGCTTTATTGCTGCTGCTGCTGCAGCTGCCATTGCTACTGCTGCTGTTGCTGCTTTTACTTCTACCACTATAGATATCGCATCGTGAGCGTCGATGCTGCAATGGTGGAAACGTATTCTGGAAAAACGCTCGTTTTACACGATGATTCTTCCCAGTCGCGGATATCAACTAGCGGTGCGCATCTCTCGCAAGATGTCGCAAGAATTTGAAGGAATTTTACGGTGCGCTGAGTGAGACATAAAACAGATGTTAGATGATGACGAAAGAAAATGGAAGAATTAAGAGAGGAAAAGAGATATTCGCAATTGGATTTTTAATCCATCGATTCAGGTTCGATTACAGAGAAGTTTGTTTAAACGGGTGGAGTGAGGGGGATGAGCGTGATATCGTCGAGATAAAAGGACTCTTGCCAGGACTGCAAGGCGATTCGAGGGGATAAGGACTGGCGATACTCGGATAGTGAAGGAGCGGAGACGCGCCGCAAGAAGGAACCGAAAGTGAGCGCGAGGGGAATCGGAGAAAAGACGAAAACGCGAACGGAGATAGCCTGGAGTAAACAAAGACGTCTTCGGGTGGGCTTTTGTGGCGCTCTCTCAGTTTTCCTCTCTCCAGATCCTCTGGGATATCCTACTGTTGCCATAGCGTTCACTCACGGATGCTGCGCTTTCTGTTCGATTATTCAGAGGCTGACGGCTATTAAATGGATATTATTACAGATAGCCACTGGATAGCCACTCTCAACTCAATATTATTTTATGAGCTTTTTCGTGAGCTATCCGCAGGGAAAAGCAATTATTTTTCCAATGTTATAATCAGTGTATTATTTATACGTGGCTTCATGTGTTAGTTATATTTCTATCGCGTTATTTTTCATTAAATAAAAAATTATATACTTCGATTCACCAAAAAAAAAAATTAATTTTACTCTACTAATAAATATGTAAAACGGGAGTATTTTTTGTACTAATAAACAGGCTTCAGTGACGTAAAAAACACGCGCGAATATAAGTGATACCATCTTCGTGTTAAACTTACGTATATTCGCTTCGGGCGTAGATGATACCGTGTACACGTAAATCATGTTATGCACGTGATAAAGTTATCTTATAACCGATGTGGTTCCGATTAGCAGGCTATGCAACCAATAATAAGCGATTACATGATACACCGTCCACCCACGGTATGTTTATTAGATATAGATTAGCGTTTCTCGTAAACTTGGAATATTACGGAATGATTAATAAAGTAGATGCAATCACCAGTAGATATAATGTTAATCACTTATAATTTATAATGCGATATAATTATACATATACGTCACAATAGTATATAGGCTAATTATATTATGTTAGCTATACTCGCTGTGATTCAATAACATGCACTTCATCTAGTTCAAGTTTTCTAAATTAGACAAATCTGTGGCGACAATAGTTATAAATCTGCAAAAAAAAATAAATAAAGACAAGTATGTACGATATAAACTCGGAATACTTATTGCGCTAAATTTGAAGTCCTATTTTTTCAACAGCTCAGACCTCAGACCTTTCGTAAAAAAATAAAAAATTCAGAAACAGAGTTTGCTTGAAAAACGCGTGACACACAGCCAGAGAGATCGGGGACACGCCAAAAATGTGAGGTGTCGCGAACAGCTGCAATTAGGGTAACCCACGGAAAATCGTGGCTGCAGGTGCAGCGGATGACAGCCGAACGAAGAGATCCACTTAGCGCTCACTTTACACGGCGTTAAATTCTAATGAAGTCGACGCTGCTCGATTCCACCGATCCGATCAGCCCGCCACGTAGATCGGGGGATGCATCCGACTCCGCGGACCGACCTGCCGTAATGGTCGTCTCCGCAGTCTACCGTATGTGGTCGGCCGTCGCAGGTATCTAATAATTTTCGTTTAAACGCACCCGTTGCTGTGTCCGAAGGGCCCTTTCGCACAGCTGCTCACGGTAGGGCGAAAGCTGCCGGTATTACCATGATAATAGACGGAACAGAGGATGTGGTCCCTCAAAGGTCGTTCATTATCTTCTGTCACTTGACAGAAACTGCTCGGCCGAAACTCGGCGATAACAGTATAATTCGCATGCAAGCCAGGAATTTGAAGCATAAATTTCGCAATGTTTACGAAGTCGTCATTGTGTGTTTAACAGATAAATTTACTCGAACAGAACACGGTTCGAAGTATAGAATGTTTCAAGAAGATCAACTATTTTGAACCTAATTTATATTTTATTATTATGAATCTTATTAGTAATTTTGAAAATGTGCTGCATATACATCTTTATAAAAAATCAAATTTTTTGGTATCGTTTTTATTTGGAATATCAATTTCTACCACAGTTTGCCACAATAACGCATTAGATTCTCAATGACTGTGAGCTATGTAACCTCAATAACACTTTCGAACCCATGTGCTCGTTATTCCGCGATATCGAACAGGTTTCCGCGAGAGCACACCATAACCGTAATCCTATACTATAGTTTCGAGCTTTAAAGGAATGGGCTATCGTATTCTTTCCTTTGGTCACGTTCAGCGTAGTGCGATTCTGCTTCGCTCGACTTAAGGCGGAAGAACGAGCTTTAGCATTTCATCCAGATTTATTGCATACGCCGATTTACGAGAACTAGTAGATGTTTATCATATCTTTTTCACACTCAACTTTCGATCGACTGAAACGAAATATTATGACACTGCGTGAAATCTTTATCAAGAGAAATTTACGATAATTTTTAAAATTTCACGAGAGAATATAAAGATTTTAAAACATATTAAAATTATTACAGTTAAAGCTACTCTATCATAGGCCTGTGATCACGCTCTGAAATATTTAATTCTTCGCGAATCAATTTCTTTTTTGTTCAGAGATATATTTCACAAGTTCACATTTATGTTATTTATCTTTTCACTTTAAAATCGCAAATTCTGTTAAAAAATTTAAATTATAGTTCCGAATAAATCCATATATTATAAAGAAACAATATTAACATTAAAAATATGTTTGCACGTTAGAAATATAAAAGAGATTTATTCAGAATATTGGATGTAAAAGGATTAATGCAGTATAATAAATAGCATTTGTAAATTACAAGCTCCGATAGTCGATCGGATCGAATTTATTGCTGATATTGACGGAAATGTGTCTTTGAACGTTTTGCAGTTTAACGGATCAGATTCTGCTTGCTAGATATTGAATCGACAATGGCAAGTGTCATATACGATAATTTGTTACTTTGCAGTCGGTGCCACGTGGTAAGCTGATTTCCAATAATGCGGGCTTCTACCAGTTTCATATGAAACGACTTTGCGCTGATCGATTCTCAACTAGCGGAGAGCGCTTGAATTCCCTACAAAGCAAAAGCGTGGCTGGCTACGCTGCAACTTCCGCCATGTGCAACTGGCGTGTGGAAATCCTGTTATGTTTCATTTATTAACCTTAATATCTGGCTGAAACAGGTCGTACCAGCCGTGCCCCGGTCGTTGCTGCTGCATAATTTCGAAACTGCCGTGTTCTTTTCACGTCCGCGCGCACCGATTGACTTTTTAATAAATGCTATTTCCCATCGTCGGAAATCAAGTGTGTATTAATGTATTCTCTATAGAATATGATTTAATACATTTTCACGTTGGAAATAGGACGCTAAATTAAGAGCTTAAAATGTTTCATATCAACAGCTTTTCGAATGCAGCTACCCAAAAAATATTGTAAAATCGTAATTCAACGCAATCGTTATAAGTTTCGTTTATACGGACCTACGTTCGATTATTTTTACAATAATTCCCAATTTCAGGTGTATTTTTTCCGCTCTCGATTCCATCCATTCAAACGTATTATTATATTACGTATTATATTACGCGCGGATGCATGTAATGTTTAAACTGCCTATGCATATATGTATATAAAATTTTCTACATTAATTTTATTCACTTCACTACTTTTTATTGTTTGCTTTTGTTATTTCTCTTTCCCATTTCATTTTTCTGCTTTCTTTTGACAAATTCAGTGTGTTGATATGATGGATGTTGACTAGCCTCGTTGAGTTTTGGTTTTATAGTTTCCCGGTCAGCTGCTTGGCATTCCACCCGCATCTCCATGCATTTGCACTTTAATTGGCTTCGCACTTGCCACCCTTCCCCCTTTTCTCCCGCGTTTATATCGTTTTGTCCCCTATAAATATGTATAATGCGTATACAAACAGGGACATGCATATGCGTCGACGTGCACGCGTACGTAACTACGTAGGTACACGTTGTATTGAATTCCACAAAAACCATTTTCCTAGTCCGACAATCGTAACATTTTTACGCTCGACTAATTTTGACAAACCTAGCAAGTAAATTGAGTAAAAATGGAGTGTGTGCTGGGGCTGCTGTTCGCTCCAACACTACTGGCGTTAATCTGAAATAAACGCGAGAGTTTGACGCAAAATTTTAACAACTAACAATAAGTAAAATAGAATACATTGCAGAATCCAGCCATTTTTAAATATAATAAAAAAACTTCACAATGTGGGGGAAAAGATAGGATATCATCTACAACGTAGAATATCACTTGGTTTTAGAACTATGCGGTTTCAGAACTATGCAATATATTGTTGGAGAAATTGCGAAGCTTGCTAGTGCCGCTATTAACGTCGATCTATTTTCATAGTAGTAATGTCGGAGTTCTGCTATATGTATACATATCTGATCCCGGCATCTAACAGACTACTCGAGTGATTAATATCGTAATCGCTTAAGCGCATTATAAAATCGATAAACGGCTAATATACTTTTTGGAGAAAATTTTTCCTGGCAAATCGGAGCATCTGCACTCCAAATCGTGTTTTTCAAAAATATTAATTTCTTAATTTTCCGTTATTCGTTATGTTATATCTTTTACACACGTGTTTTTTGTTTTATTTTATTTCTGATATAAAAAGATTTCTATGTTTCAAAAAAGCACGTTTCTTCACGCAACGTGATATTATATACGTTATGCTCATTTCCGTATATTATTCATTTATAGCACTTGATGTATCACAGATATATTGATCACGTTAATTTTGTCGTATCACAGATTTACTGTTCACGTTAATTTGTCGTATCGGATCTTAGTTAACGATTCGCGAGTGCTCGTTAATCGGCTGCGGTCAACAGGGGTTACCGAGCACGGGCCAATTTGCATCACGATCGGGGAGAAGCAGAGCTTCCTTCAGCGCGAACAGTCAACCCCTTATAGCTATCACGGATGAGATAGACGAGTTATCATAATCGGCTTTGGCTTAATGCCGAACATCCGTAGAAACGTAAAGCCGATTTCAATTCGAGCGTGCCACTTACAATCCAAAGATCCGTGCATTTACCTCGCGGATACCTCGCTGTATCGCCGAATTTAGTACGGTAGAAGTATCAAAGGCTTAATGTTATAAGCTAAAATTGCTGTAAGATTATAAACAAACGTTAATATAGATTGTCATACTATATCGCGATAATAAGCATAACAAATTGTTTAAACAAATCCATAAATGAAAAGAGTTAGACGGCAGCTCTTTGAAATGTCTTGCATCTATCGATCGCGAGTGTTTTCTGTAAGACGTTTCAGGATGCGGAAAGATTTGGCGTATGGTGTATTTGCATGAATCCGATATGCAAAAACGATAGAACTTTGATAGTCTGAGGCTTGGTTAACCCGAGGCTTGTTGTTCGCCGCAAGCGCGGTTCGTTTAATCCGAAGTTGCGCCCCGTGAGAAGTTTTCATTCAACTTTTCCATTCACGAGACGACGAGTTTTGTTGACAAATTCGTCTGCCTCGGGTTGTTTCAATTCATTTATGCTGCCTCCCAGCAAGCCCAATTCAACGTAATACAAATAAACGTGAAGCTCCATATTTTTGTAGTCTGGTTTCCCTCTTTTGTAGAAAAGAAAAACAACGGTAATAGACGTACCTTGAATATCGCGCGTCTGGCGATGTCTAGAAATAAAAATACGGGACTACTACCCGCGTACTTACGCCGAATCAGAAAAAAAAGAGCCGACCAAGCAGAAATTAAATCTGCGTCGGTGCAGACGCTGCATTGTTCCCTGCGCGGAACGATACTTCTCTCTCTTCCTCTCTGCACTTAAAAACTCGTCATTTCCGCATAGCTAATTCGCACATTTCCAGCAACTTTCGAAACACGTGCGTGCACATCGGACGCGCTCGAGTGGACTTTCATATAAGTACGGCGATAATCCTACGTCCGCGTTCGCAATACCACGTTATAGTTTCCGCCGGATGCAAGCTTTCAGCTGCGATCGCGAGCGTGTTGTGGGCGAAAGAAGCAAAAAAATACACCGCGCGACGGCGAGGTATCGGTGAAATTTCTGCTGCTTAGCCGTAGCATTAAACGTTTTTGGGGGATTGTTCGCTTTGCTCGGTGTGCTCTCGGCGCCGGTTATAAATACGAATGCGGCTTTAGTGTTGGAAACGGAGGGCCGACCGTCGCGTCGATGCAACCCCCGTCTATAAATTCACTCGTAAGCGCTGAACCGGGCATTGGTAGCTCCCTAGCACGACCGAGCTCTTTCGTGCGCGAGTTAAGCATTTAGAAAGGTCGCACCAGTTTGTCGTTGTCGAAAACGACGAGCTGAGTTGACGGTTACAGTTATTGCCGCAGAGTGTACGTAACTGCGACGATTAAACTGAGATTTACAGCGGACTTGTGTTACATTGTTAATGTATGTATAGCTCGTGGCTGTGTACGTGCCGAAATAGGACCCTGGGACTTAATAACGACGCGTCATAATGATCTAAGATTGCGCACGAATATTACATTAACTACTCTCGCCAAGAACTCGCAACTGAGATCGAAAATATTAATATCCTTTTTTATAAGATGATTAATGGAATATACATCGATGTCATAAAATATGCCGCAACGCAGGAAATTCGATGGACCGCAGCATCCGTAAATGTGCGTGCCACGGTGCTTGCGGATATCGATGCATCATCTGGGACCGGAAGGAGCGGCGATAAATACTTGCGAAAATGGTCGCGACTATGGAGCAGAGATCCGGTCAATTGAATGTGGCTGATACCTTTGAACAACTCCATCGAAAACTTTTCAGTCAACGTAGTTCGTGATAGACCATTCTTTATTGAAAATTGGAGCGACTAGTTTATTCAGTTGGCAAAAATTAGATTTAGCTTTTGTATTGTTGATATCTTAGCTTTAAAAAATGGTATCCTAACTTTTCTTGCAATCGAGATATAAGATAACACACACCAGATAGATTTAAAGAGAAATAAAACTCCTAGCTCCAGTTAAATCGCGATTCTTTTGATGATTATCTAATGATTACATTATTACGTCCAATGTATGAAAAAGAAACATGAAAATAAGTTTAGATCTTTTATGTACATATTAGAGAGCATAAGCTGTGATTGTAACCCTAAGAGAAACAATAAATTTCCATCTATTATGTTTCATATGACAATCGTGACTCACAGGTGGTTGAAATAAACTTTATGCGCAAAGAAATATTATAAAATTGTATTAAAAAAGTATGAATTGTATGCCTTGTCGTCAGGGACTCTTTCTTTCCCATCTGTATGTCTATTATGAGAGAAGAATATCTTTCAATGCTTCTTATAAGCGTGGAAATGTAACTACAGGAATCTGTCATTTCAAAGATACTGCCGTTTTCTTCAATGTTTAAAAATTTATCGATCGATTATAGTACGGGAAACGTAAAAATATCGTTGTAAGGAAAAAATAACGTAGGTAGTTTTTTTTCCGATATAACAACAGGATAATCGAAACGACGAGTGGGTCTCCGTGCTACAAAACGCCATTAAATGCGAAATCTTCTCTCACGGGGGGAACTCGAGCCGGCTCAAGTCAGCGAAAAGTTCTTCCGCCGCTCTGCGGGTCAGCGTTCGGCGTTGTTTCACCCGCTAAAACCGCCCGGGGATCGCGGTTATAGCGATTGTTTTTAAACCAGAGCCAACCAGACAGAACCGCCCGCGGTGGTTTTACGGGGACCAGGGAAAAGGGATGCTGTATGTGTGTGTGCGTGTGTGGGGCGTGTGGGGCATATGTGTGTCTTCGCAAGTCCGTGTGCGAAGCACGCGGGTGAGGAGACGGGGCCAATGTTGGGTCCAGGGCTTGAAATATCGCGTTCCTAATGCACCAAGGCAAAAACTCTGGTCTATGCCCTCAGGAAGTAGCAAATATACCAGTAGAAGAGCTGCAAACTGGAGGTCATTCGCACAACAATGCGCGCCGTATTTTAACCGTTTACGCGTAAATGCGTGTTCGGAAATATACATAAATGATCACTATTTAACTAGAATTTCTTTAATCCGGACTTTCTCACATTTAGATACTATTTAGGCAATTTTTGATTGATCTATCATATGTTTTAGGCTAATTACTAAGGATTTATATTTTACTATTATTCATATTACAGATAGTAATAATAATATTTATATTAATAAATTGCATAGATTCTAAACTAATTTGAAAATTATCCAAACTTTTACTTGAGGCATTCTAACTAAACTAAGGTTCTGGATGTCGATTATCAGTGTAAAAGGTAGACTTTTGCAACACTGAATGTTGAACTTTGAACATTTCCACGATGTTTTACATGCAATATTATAATATAAAATACTTTGAAAATCTGGCATGCGTTCTAATTAATATATAGGTATAATAAAGTATGCAGAAACTGATAAAATAACATTCAATTGAATGAAGGAAAATGTGCATTTATAAACAGGAATATTTCGATGTTTGGCAGAGTTGGAGGATGCGGAGTACCTACACGTAAACCGAGATAAATTCATAACCAACAGAAGCAGAATTTATGTTATAGTTATATGAATCCATGAAGAGTTGCATTAAACTTTCATTGATAGGTCCGTAAAATCGAAATAACGCTAACTAGATACGCGCTGTATTTTATTTGCATGCATCAGTTAAACGCCAGTGTTATAGGCAAGTGTTATAGACATCACGAATACAAATACAGCTCGAGAAGTGTATCCGATGTTACGACGCGCGACGTGGCAATTATTTTATTGTGAGAAAGTAAATGCTGCAGTAAACTATCACGGCACGAACGTGTTATTGTTAGCAACTATGTAACCTCTCGCACAACGGAATTTCTACAGCTATCAGCGAGCTCGTTAAAAAAATGCAGAAAGTAAAAACTCACTTTTATCCGAGAATGTAAGTACGCGTATATCGCTTCGTGTCGTGTCACCGCGCGAAGCGCGACACGCGATTCAGCGGGGACAGAAGGATAACGCGGTTGAAAAAACTTTCGTAAAGCGTAAAGTTGTTTGCGCTACTTTATTCCGAAGCAAGCAATTTCCATTACGTCGCATTGCTTTCACCGGCGTTTTAACTTACGCTACGTAAATGTTTCCCATCTTCAGATTCAAGGGCGTTATTTGTGTAACGCGGAGAGCACACTTGGCGAAGAATCTTTGAGGAGAACGTTAAAGGAAATGAGTCGCTGTGATCTCGAAACTTTTAATTCACGCGACAGCTCTCGATTTCCGTGGTAATGCTTCCTTGAGAAAGCAACATTAATTTACGTTCGTGTAAACGCAACCATGCTAAAGTAAAAAGGATTTACTCGCAAGGATCTGTATACGCGAAAGTTTTCCCTTCCCGTCTGGAATTCGATTTAAACTAAAATTGCCAGAGATAGATTAACAGTTGCGTGTCAGGTTTAATTTCTGGGGTTGCATCGGGAAAGCAAATCGCAAACCGGGATTAGTTAGTCCCTGAATATTTCCAAGGACTTCCGATCGCTCTCGGCAGTCGAAATCAACACTTCGCAACGAAATAGGCGAAGCGTATATTCACAGGAGATTCAGGATTGCTTCCTGCGCCGTTGAAAGTACCGAGTCGTACTCTCTGCATTGCGTTACTAGATCGATAGCCTTGGATTCTGCTCGTTAGGGAACGTCCTCGTGTCACTGGGTGTACATGCAGCGATAGGATTGGATGGGTGAAAGGATGCGAAGGATGAGAAAGGGAGAGAAAGAGAGTATATATGTGTGTGTGTATACATGCATATATGTGCGCGCGCGAGAGAGGTAACATGGTCGAAAATAGGGATAGGCCTTCGGGATCGGAGCCAACTATTACCATTATGTGCGGACCAAACCTGCATTATGCCCACTGCCTACCGCGCATACCAGATATCCTTGAAACGAACTGTAGACGCGACAGAACTTGCTAACGCCTCTCGGAATATTCTTCCGCTCTATGCTGTATTTGCTCGATGAAATCGCGAGGGCGCAGTCGGTTCGAGACGCGAGCGGAATTCAAATTTCCGGTTACGGCGTTATGACGAAGCAAAATCGTTCCGTCCGATCCGTCAGCCTTTTTTTTCTTATTCATTCATAAAAGAAACTTTAGTACAATCTTCGCACGCGTGAAGGTAAATAATAAAATGACGATGTTATGCATTTCGGATGATAATAATTAATCTTCGTTTGCGTACGATAAAGTCCTATACAGATGAAAACGAAGCGTACATATATATGTAGACGGTAGTTAATGAAGTACGTATCCGGACATGTGTGACTTTGATCGATGTGGGACTGAAGTCGATATTGCATGCCCGCAAGGACCATTCGTAACGACCCGGCGAAGACGTAAATACCCAATACTCAGAGCTCTAATCAGTTCTACTGCAGGGTTGAAGCATTGCGATGTATTAAATTTCAGTCTTTGCTAATAGGCCATATTTCGACACTAGCGCGACTGACAATTTCTGTATTCGTAATGTAAAATTAATCTCATACTATAAAAAAGCTATCGTTCGCACATATTGTGTAATAAATTTTATATATCTATGCGTGTTGCGTGTAGATTTCCTGAACAAGATTGTGATATTTTATATATCTGACTTTTCTACATCGACGGTTCATCTTCTACCATTGGTCCATAAATAGTCGTACAAGAAGAAAATATTTTAAATTTTCCGCATTTCCCTCCATTTATAAATCTTCCGTTCGTGCCTTTCCGCGAAATGTGAATTTCATCGACGCTTTTATCATTTAATTACTTTTCCAGACTGCCAAGTTACGGTTTGGGCGTGAACGAAGGCGAGCAATAAGTAGAATGCAACTCGGCTTCCGATCGACCGAAGGCGATGTCTTCAAAGTTCGCGTCAATTGCCAGCCAATATCGCGATAGATTTCGTTTTTCTTCTCCCCGTCTTTTCCTATCCCTTAACGTCGCGCCCCTACTTCCCTCGTCGTGTCCCCTCATCCCACCGGGCCATCGCGGCGGAACCCTTTCTGTCTCCGGGAGACTCGAAGGAATTCGATTTTAATAATTCACCGGCCCCGGCTCTCTTCGGTGCCTTCGCTCGAATCGACTCGGGGCACCACATTGAATCAATAAGAAAAAATCCGACGGTATTTTCATGGAAGCAGTTTCTTGGTTTCTCCAACTATGGAAATCCAGCGAGCGCGATTTCTTTAATAATGTAAGTTTCAGCGAACGCGTTTGCTCGTGGCTATCCGTAGGATAAGAACTCACTAACGATCGTCAGTTTAATTCCCCGTTCTTTCATACAAGTGACGCAGAGTCGGTCAGAATATAATTTCGGACATATATGTGTGCTCTTCGTAGACTTATTAAATAACGTTTAAAGAAATATACTCAATATGGGGATAGAGCGTATCTTCACTAGCGTATTATAGCAAACTTAATCCGTCGAATTGAATCGTCGTTAAATGCGAAAAGTGCTCGCTACGGAAATGGTCGTTACACATTGCACGATAGTAAACGAACGAATCTCAGGAACGCGCGCTTTTACCTTTAGAGAAGCTCACTCTCTCTCTAAATAGATTTTCGTCGGGTATTAAAATTAATGACCGTAATTAATTTTTTTCCTATTTATATACCAGAGACGCTTTTCGTCGTTCGCGAAGATTAACACAGAGTTTATTCCACTCGGTAATCTTTCGCGAAACACTAATTATACCTTTCAATCCGAGAGATCTCCCGCTAAAAAAGAGTTCCGTGTCCTGAAACTCGTTCAATTGAACATTTACGCAGTAATTGTAATGCTTGTTGCGCAAGCAACGAATACGCTTTACGAATACGCGAAGAGTGAAGCTTGGCGAACGAAAACGTCTGACGAAAAATTCTTTTGACGACCGAAAGAAATTTCTGAGAAGCATTGAAAAATAACGTGACAAAGGGCAAGCAAGCAGATCGAATGCGGCAAACGGAGAAAGGAGAAAGGCCAAAGGGGAGGGAAGGGTAAGCCGGTAAGGTGTGGTTACGGAGGCGTAAAACGGAAATGCAAGGCGCTTTCGGAAAAACGTGTCAACGTGGCATCGTAAATAAACACGGAAACAGGGTGAGCCCAAGGCGTTTTGCGCATCCACGGTCGCGCAGTTTCGACTGTCGGCCTGGTGGAAAAGCATTCGAGTGCAGCTGCAACTTTTTAGCTACGTGGCTTTTGCGCATAGAAGCGTACTTATCAGAAGTCGGCTGCACAGCATCGTACTTTCTTCGTCGTTCTTTCGGCATAAATTATTAAAAAGGCGGCCCAAACAAGTTACGTGTGCAAACACAGGTGTTACTTTTTACGGTTACGGTCCACCGAGACCTTTTACGTTAAATGCATTGTTTTCAAAACTATATACAAGTGATTCCTTGGAGAGAAAAGAAGAATGTTCTTTAAGGTGGCATTGTCACCGGCGTCACCGCGATTAGAAGAATTACCGAAATTATGCTGCCGAGATCTCGTTTTTAACCTTAGATATATAAATCTTGGTAAATTCGGTTAAACACTAGTGCGCACTGGTGCATATTAAAGCCGTTGTACACTGATTTAATCTCTAATCTTAAAGTAAAATGCAAATATCTCGACTGATAAAATACCTAATACATATTTTACCAAATAGAACAATAAAGAATATTGAGGATTTTGTGATTTAATCCGTTTATATTAAACATACACTTTATATACATGTACGTTAATTTGTGTACGACGGCTTTAATGTGCACCAGTGCGTCCAACCGAATCCATTAGATAATACTTCAAAAGATTCGGTTTATTATCGAGATAATAATTTTTGAGAAAGCAAAGATTTCTTTATAGAAGCCGTAAAGCGTTTATCACAATTCACTAAAATATTTATAACGCATGATATATGTACCTACGTTAAATCGAAAATATTATTTATTTTCACAAACTGTAATTAAATTTTCTTAATGTTTAAAATGTCATTGATGTTATAGATTAAACAAATTGATTGTGGAAGTAATGTGCAGATGTCATCATTTTATTCACAGCACATCTCACTTGAAAACTCACTATATGAGAAAAAGATTCTTTCTCTCTGACATTACAATATCGCGGATAGATCGAAATATTTCAGAATATTCCTCACATGTTAAAATGATCTACATCTCTCAGCACATTTTTCAAAACGGTTTTCTGTAGCATATCTAAATGGGAAAAACCCAATTTGTATTACTTTGAAACCAATATGTTCAATCCTAACATTAATCATTTCAACAGCTCATAAAACTGATAAATCAGTTACATTAACTTCTCGGATAGATATGTTAAAGATTATTCCATACAAATTCTAATAAAGATAACAAGAGTATTTAAAAATGCTCTTATTATTTAGCCTTAAATTCCTTTGTTAATGAAAACGTAATAATACGTTAAGGTAAAATTTACAGAATTCATAAATGCAAGTGAAAGATGCGGAACTCACGTGGCGGCTAAAAATGCGATGATATGAGCGGAATTTTACAAGTATACAAGATCATTCCCTCTACCGTTTACGGGCGCGTCGGAATTCTTAATATCGCGTATGTAAATTATACATAAACTTATAATCGTATTTTATAACCGTCGTGAATTGAAAGCCGCGGTCGTATAACTCACGGCGAAAGCGTTTTACATGCGTCGGTTTTTCGTCGGCTGAGATTTAATATTCTGCTTCGTTAAAAACGTGCGCGATGCATCCGTCTGCAACTTTTACGAGAGTTTGCGCTCGATTCCCCCGTATACGAGATGTAATTTTATATAGGGATCTTCCCGCGATTCGCGCGCAGATGGAAGGAGATTGCGCGGAGCACGAAGCCTTGTTTACTGACGAGGCGAATGCTGTTAGATCTAACGAATATCTTGTCAAGCAACAGCGCAAACAACCTCTCGTAAGGTTTTCCACGATTAGATCCTGTCGCGATGCAAGGATCCTCCCGTACACGTGATGCCGTTCCGCACTACACTTCTATTGCATTTGGAACCATCTTATCCGAGTTCAACGTTTAACATGAAAAATTCTTGCGCGGCGTTTTCGCGTGGCCTCGAAATAGATGTAATTTCAACGGGATTCTCCTGTTCCCCCATTTAAATTTTTGCCACGTTCGTCCCTCTTTGTCGACGTCCGCTTAAGGAAAAAGAACGGAAAGCTGAATTCACTAACGGGGATAAACGATAAAGCCGCAGGACATCTCTTCTGTGTGGTGTGTAAAGAAGAAGTGAAGTGAACAGTTTCGTCTGCCTGCCAGTTATTACAATGAAAGCAGACAAAAGACGTTACTGTGGAGATGTGAACGGAATTTTTGTGATATTTCGCAGAATTTTAACTAAATAATAATGTGATCGCAATGCATAATATGTATTATTCCATTTCATTTACCTACTTTAATATTTAGAATTTCATACTATTTATTCATTTTTAATGTGATGAATTCCATGTCGTAATATCTATATACATAATGTTTGGTAAGTACGCGCCACCTCTCGTGAGTATAATAAGTAGAGCGCGTTAAACTCAATAGAAAAGTCATTTACTGTTTTGCGAGTTTAATAATTAATGAGAAATTGATTAATAAAGATCTGCGAATAAGCATGCATCCGCGTGCGTCAGCGACAATAGACAGCTCAGCGTTTACGGTTGCTATATAGGCGCGGTGAGGCATTGGGAGAAGCGCTCTGTAAACAACAATGATTATGCAACGCATGACGCTGGGCCTCCGCGCGTATAGCAACCATAAACGCTAGGCTGGCTCTTTGCATCGAATAGCGTGAACGCATGCTGATTTGCGAATATTTACTAATTAATATCTCATTATTTATTGCCATAATTGCAAAACAGTAAAGAACTTTTCAGTTTAACGCGCTCTACTTACCCATACGAGAGGTGGCATGGTAATTAACAGACTCCTTGCATAATATTCATGAGTATAGTGTTACAATTAACTGGGTGTTACAATTAATTAGTTTGTACGATTAATAATTACAGCACAAAATAAAATTGCTTTATTTAATTAAAAACAATCTGCGTTATTTTACTTGTGTGGTATATCATTATTATTTCTTACAGAAATAAGAATTATTTAGGACAAGAATTTTTCATGTTTACGGACAAGCTTTAATTTATGCAATTTTTTAACAGCAGTGACATAGCATATATGCATTGTCAACCAACATTGTATAAAAAAAAAGTGCAATTTCTTGTAACTTGTGTAATTTAATAAAATTACGAGTGCCGCAAATCGTGCTTATGATCTTATTAAATTACACATGTACGTCACGAGATTCTCGTCACGATAACGCACTACTATTTCATTTAATTATACGATATGTATTCGCGGGTGCGGAATAATGGCCTACAACATTACTATCGATATTCTCGCTATTCCCTGTTGCCGATCGTCTTAGAAATTCCTCGGCTGAGGAAGCGCGGCAACCCGGGATCTTCAGAGAGGATCTCAACCCGTGAAATGATACGTGGCAGACAGCGCGTGCTGATGCGCTCCTTAATAATCCTACTATCACTCCTTATTATCTCAGCCACGGGGCCAGAAACAGAACCCATTACGTCTTCGCGTAGCAGCCTGGCCAACAAGCTTACACCCTTTACCCGGCGACCCTCTTTCGACTCCTCCCTCCCCCAGTACACCCCGCGTCGCAATATCACGTTTGCTCAGCAACGTGCATAGGAGTGCAACGGGGGACGGCTTATGCATAAACGATGCAAAGGACGACGCCTTTGTAAGAGCGCGCGAGCGTCGATTGCGAAAACGACGCCTCTTAAGAAGCAGGCGAGATCATTCTGCTCGCGATTGCTTCGATAAAAGTCTCTCTGAAAACCATCCCCGTCTCGGTATAACTCCGATCTTTCTGCTGCTACGTTCAATTATGCGGCTATGCTTTAGAAAAGTGAAACGCACTCCACAAGTATAATAGGAGCGCTAACTCCAACACTATTAAATATACCACCATTACCGCCTCACTTGTTCTGGTCTCGCAGCCTGGCTGCTCCTTTGATCCTGTCTGCTGCTCTTTTACTACTTTCTTTGCTTCAGATAGTAACATGGATATGACAAATAGCTAATTATAATAGTACATATTAATTAGTCCCTCAAACGAATCATCTGTGTGTCTAACGTCATGAATAATTATTTAGAGCAAAACGGCATCAGCTAGTAAATAATTTTATATATTGTAAGTTTCGTGAGAATAATGCTGATTTATTTGCAACGGTTCAATATTGTTCCATTAGAAACCGAGCTTATCTTGCCGTAAAAAGCAAAAAATTTTTTTCCAGAATTTGATTAGAGGAAGTATTATTTAAATCGAACATTCGAACGAGAGTGATGCATAGTGTACTATTTATAATATATACGCTAAGCAATGAAAATTCAATTAGCCACTATCCGTCCAGTCCGTTCAGAGAGAAACTCGTTCTCGTCGTGCATCTCCGCTCTTAACCGCATCCATGCTTGGGGTACGTTGCATGCTCGCCACAAAACTGTGCCGAAATTCGAAACGGGAGTTGAGTATGGAGACTGCAGTTAATGTTAACCGTCGATCCTAACGAGGCGTGTCGGGTTGGGGGTGTGAATACTTCGACCGGTTGGCTCATACGAAATTCCAGTTTATCGCCCCGAGCTCCGAAAACGAGCTATTTTGGACAAGTTCTTCGGCACCGGTCTTCAACGTTGCGGTGGATGGATCCGCGTAGCGGGCATCGTATTGTTGCCTGCGCGCGCATGCACTCACGCCTCGTGCATTGTGCGAGAGTATCAGACCGCCTAAGTGTATGTTACGACGGGAGAAGCTGCTTTAACTGTTGTGCGATTCCGGAGAGAGATCGTTATCGCCATTGTGCATACGAATCTTGATGGATCTTCGCGTTTCGCCGCATCGCCCGACGACAGTCCATACGGTACCGGGACAATCCGTCGCGAATATACGTCACGGATTAGAATGCGTCAAGATCCGAAAATTAACAGCACTGGTCTAACGAGTTTCGGGATGCTAAGCTGACGCGTACCGGATGTCCGCGAGTGAGATTAATCGTTCCGCAATTTTGCAAGACAAATTAGTAACGTCATTGAATCGTCAAAGATCTTCCCACTGAGATATCGCACATTCGCGATAATTAATCAATCATTTATATGAAAATGTTTTATTCGCTACAGGTTTCTCGCATGAAAAAATATTGTTATCATATATTTCTGTGGAAAAAAATTTTTTTAATACATAAATTTTTCCTAGCTATATATAGCTACATCAAACCCAAAAAGGTAACGACATTAAATATCTTATAGAATCAAATATTAAAGAAATTCGACAAGAAAAAGGTTTTACATTCTTATGAATTAACCATCGAAGAGCTGGTTTTAGGAGACCACAAGTGCGTATTTCGCCGAAGGATCGTGGCAAAAGCACAAAAGTAGTAGACCCTTTTCTCGCAATTTCTACACTTCAGAAGTTTATGAGACCTCTCAGAAAGGTCTAACACCACCCTTAACATGTCTAATTAATTAAGCCCGTGAGTGGACAAAAGCCGATAAGAAAAAACGATCTTTCATCAATCATGGCGGAGAAAAGCTCAATGTACTCTACTTTTTCTCAAACTCCTATAATCCATTTCGTCATCCCACATTCCATATCGTCTGAAAATTCAGTCACTCATTTATGCTCGCTTGTTATTGTATTTTATAATATTTTAAATATATGAAATTATAATTAAATATAGGTACATACAATGACATATATTTTTAGTTATTTGAAATTATTATCTCTAATATGTGAACAAACTGTATGATGAATATAAACACTACAAAAACTTAAATAAATTCTATGATTTTAATCAGCAGATGTATGTTAAATTTCAAGTTTTACTTGTGTTGATTGTCTACAATCAATATACAAATTTTAAATTGCTGCCTATATTATAAAAATGTTTTCACCGGGTATGCCTAATAAGAATCTAGAACCATTTTATTCAAAGCAACAGGATTGTAATAAGAGAAAGCGTGATCTCGATAGACTGACTAGAGTAAAAAGACTCCATCCCATTCGACGGTGGAGGTTGAAGTGGAGCTTAGCGGGGTGGAAGTTTTAATCTTCCCTAGAGATGATCGCTGAACCGCTCAGACGCGCCGAGCGGTTAACTTCTTTCTTCAAGCTTTTTCTATCTCTATTTCGTTGCTTAAGATGAAAGAACGAGTCATTTTCTAGGCTCTGGCCCGCTTCAGGCCTCTCTGTAATCTGTTTCTTTATCCGCCCTTAGATTCTGCCGATATTAAAATCTTGATAGACCATACTACATTATTCTACTTGTCTAGAAAACGAGATTAATAGAAATTCTTTGAAATTTCTCAAATTTTGCGTACGAGAGAGAGAGAGAGAGAGAGAGAGAGAGAGAGAGAGAGAGAGAGAGAGAGAGAGAGAGAGAAAGTTACAAAAATAGGATTTATGTACATGAATTAATATATTCTCGATCTCATATCCTTTTTTCAAATTACTGTCGACGTCTTGACAAGTAGATATTCTTAATCATAATATAATAAGATTATTACGATTAATGAAATATGGATAAACTATAATTATCCTCGCTGTCGTAAAAAGTGTAAAACGGAATACTGCTAAAGCTTGGTATAAACAAACTAAAAAGTACGACGATGTATATGCATGTAGTTAGTTTGCATATTTAGTTTGCATAGATGCATAAATGATAAACGCACCTGACTTTGTGTTTGATAATATGTGTTTGATAATAAAATGCACATAAATGAGGGATATACAGTATCTGCTTATTAAAATAGATACTCCAGGAAAATGCGCGACGTTCCCTGCTTTTATATATCCAGTAATTTAAGAGGCGCTAAATGTATGGAAATTAACAGTCGGAGGTGATACGGCTGATAAATGCGCTGGTTTAATTCGATTCGACACGGTTATTAATCGCGTTAACATTATCGAATTAGATTAAAATATAACGGCAAACTCATCGAGGGCAAAAGTTCACGCAGTTTAAAATAGAAAGCAGGTTCATATAGTAGAAACGAGTAGTACTCTATTCTTACACGGGATTTATATGTATAATATATCGGATAAAATCGTTATTGACAGAGATGAACTCATTTCACTACGTACATTTAACTTTTCTATATTCATGACAAATAAGAGCTATTTGAAAATAGACTTAAGTAAATAATCAATAATACACCGTTTTATTTTAGAAAAATTAAGGTCAAAAAAATTTAAAATAATTTTATATAAGTTATCCCATTAAATAAAATATGTCTCAATAGATTTTTTTTCTATATAATATAGATATTTCAAAATATCTTTATTTAGAGCATACCTGTCGTTTATTTCACTAAATCATTTCTGATTATATTTAGTTAATAATAAGTAAGATCAAAATCGTATATTGTAATTGACAGTGGAAAAGTTAAATGCGCTTGAAAATGAATATATCAATAATGGAAAAATATTATTCAGGCTTATAGGTCGATTATTCCGTTATTATTATGTTACATGGTAGGAAAAGTGTGAAGAAAGTTTGAACCATCGGCTAACAAGATTCGTGAAGTTTCTTACTCGAAAAATCTGTCGTCCGGAAAGTTTTTCGAATTCTCTTTGTGGCATAACCGGCATCAAAGTTCAAAGATCGCTTAAGATTGCCGCATTACTTCCTGTATTCCTGATAAGAGGGAGGATTAAGGGCTAAGTGTACTCTTTTGTGAAGGAATAAAAAGGTGAGACGAGAGCAGCCACGGAGAGCCAACTCAAACGACCTCGCATCTATGAACTTTCATCGAGAAGGGACGAGAATACGATTTCCACGTTTCCCAGTATTTCCCATTTCCACTAATGTATCCGGTGACTTCATCGGATTTCTCTATCGTCTGATGTTCGTCGTCGAAACATACATAAGTGCCGATCTCCTGACGGAAATAGAGCTAATTCTGAATGCATTACCTGTGCTCCGAGTATATATTCCGTCTCCATTTTTCTCATCAGGAACATGATTTTATTCTTCCTAAAATAGTAACGGAAAATATATATATCTAACGCAAATAGAATAAGTAATTCAGATGGTTAAATAGTAGGTTATTTCTTTTACTTTATTCCTCATCCCGGGCATCGGAGTATATGATCTCGGTTTATAATGTGGCACTCGAAAGCTTAACATGTGCAATAGGTATGCTTCCGTTGTCATCCCGATTGGGTATTCATTGAATCGATTGCATGGATTCGCGCGTTTAAAATAATCAGTATGCGCCGGCGATCTTAGAGCAGAATCACGAGACCGTCGGCATAAATTAGTCTCGCCAAATCTCGGCGTTTCCGGACGCCCGATAATTGGCTTAGCTCGGGGCTGCCGGCTAGACAATAGGGAGATTCCCTTCGCCGTGGAACTTCTACGTTCTCGCAACCTCATTCGCATTCATTGGTTTCCAATTAATTCCTACAAAGCGGCGAAGTTATTAAGCCGCTAATTGCAAGTCTACACCGTCGCCTGGCTGCGAATGGTGTTCATGCGTGTGTATACGTGTGTTTGCGTTACCGAGGGAGGTCTGCATCTTCGTGTGCAGTTGAAAAAGTAGGTATTCTCGTTATTAATAAAGACACGCGCACGCGGGCACGGGCGCGTTGTCGCAGCTGTGCCGTGAATTATTGGATCGTATCTGATGAAAACTTTCCTTGACGCGATTTTACACCGCGTGCCATCATTCGCAGAGAAAGAAGAGTAAAGGGGAGTTTACACACGCAATGATTAGTGGCGCCAATTGATTGGCATTCATTGGCGCCAGAAACCGACTAGCAAACTCACAACTGTTTACACAGTGATGCTGTGGCGTATAAAAAATATGGCAGAAAATATTTAACATTTATTAATTAAACACACAGTAAATGACATCAAACATATAACCTGAAAATTAGAGATTATATGCTTTGGCCATGATAACCGCCAGTATAAACGCCACATTACTAGCGCCAGTTTGTATCAAGTCTTTACACTTGCATTTTTACTGGCGTTAGTCGATTTGCGCCACTAATCATTGCGTATGTAAACTCCCCTTAAAATGCATCTATATCGCCATCTTGTCCGTCTTCCTCAATCATCTTAATGAAGAAAAGCATATTATTATATCTACACATATGTATTTATGCATTATAAAACAATCAATTCTTCAAAATAGATTATTTTTTAGACGTAAGAGATATTTTTTGCATTCAATGCATGATTCTAAATCATTCGATATTGTTTCATTGTTATCGTACACCTTTAATGTCCCCGTGCAAACTATATCACTCCGCGTAGATTATCGGACTTGTTTCTGTCCATGCGCGAACAAGATAGAGAACTTCCGGTTACGTTTCCAGTTTCGCCGGACTTCGTCTCCCGTTTCATCTCATCTCGAAGGATTAACGGGCATTATCCTCGCTGATCCTCCAAGTTGATCGAATATCTCTACTCGCGGAAAGTTTCCGTATGCCGAAGATGATGTTTCCATATTGACCAGCTGAAATTGCTTACTGTCTGTTTGGTCAGATGTTATGTGCATAATAGCCATTTTGGCTTTGAACCGATCCGCAAAGGCACAGTGTATACACAAAGATCACAGAGATATTGATTTCAAATACAAGTGCATCAAATCGAAGCGCACAATACATTATATAATAAGATTGCGGGAGATTCTTTGATATTATAAATAAAGCGTATGTGTAATGCTAACATGACCGTCTATATATTTTCGATACTTGCCGCAGGGGAAGCGGAAGTCGCGCGGGAGAGCCAGAAAAAAAGTGGCACCGCCCGATACTCGAGAAGCTTATAAAGCTCGTAACGTAGGCGGTCGGCTTTCACGATCCGAGTCGTTTTCCCCGAGCTGAGATTAGCGCACGGTCGGATACACGCGTGCATGTGTAGGCGCGCGGGAGCAAGAATCTCGTTTCGCTCCTCGAGGGTTTCAAAGCTCGGGCAAAACATACAAAGGCCGGCCCGAGTATTTTTCGTAGCGCTAGACGCGCTACATGGAGAGCGGATGAGATATAGGGGGCCTCGTGGCAAAATTCCATTTCGAAAAGTCTACTGCCAAGATGTTTCGGTGAGTACCGGCGTGAGACTCTCGAGAGCTAGTCGACGATTCGCAGCGATCGAGGGAAATGGCATTCGAAAGCGTCTTATATCGTAAGGCGCCGCGCCCGCGCCGCCTAAATTCCGCCCTATATCGATCCGATATTGCCGCCAATAGCGGTAAAATCTGTATTCCATCGAATCCACGGCATGATGTTTTAAATCGACGTGCGCGACAACATCTCCGAAATAACTTGCGTGTAAACAAATGCGGGACATTGCATGCGGTTTTACTCTAAAATACTTTTACATACGTTGCCATAAATCGTTAATGCATCGCGGTGGAAGGGGCTTTAATTATTTATAACGATAATTTATTCATGGAGCTCCATGAGAGTAATAGAAATCCTGACAGAAATGTTACCTCATTCCGGCATCGCGCTTTTATTTATCGCGGAATTAATTGATTATGGCGAAATAGTAAATTAGTAAAAAGTAAACATCACTGTTTGCTGTATTGCATAAAGTATACACTGCGATAAAGCGGGAATAAAAAAATCTATTACAGCAATTACAGCGATGTTTGTTTAAGCAGTTAGTTTATCCCGCTTGGAATAAAATATTTTTTAATCGATCCATCCTTTTTTCTTTATATTGCCAATACGATAAAATACCGATAATCTCGCCGTTCTATTATTGCATTAATATAATACGGTAAATAACTTTTAATCAAATCAAACGTTCCCAGTTCGCGTATTATCTATCTGGCAAGGTTATAAATATAATATAATCAAACGAACGGTGAACGACCTTTGTAAAAATAACGCGTGATAGATTAAAATATTCTCTACTCGAATGAATATTGCAATTCGGTTGATACTGACAGGAATATTTCTGGCATTGGAATATCGGACTTTTTCCATTCGATGGTACTTCATTCATTACACGTAACGAACGTATTGATATATAAAATATGACATTTCGCCGGGTAAATTAATCTTTTTCCGACCAACAATTTAATTTTAAAAAATCTAACAAAAGGCATATAGGTAATATTACTAACAAATTACTAATATAGCAAGTAATATTCCCAATTACAGATATAATTTGAAGAATGTCGTACAATATATTTTTAACGTTTGCTAATGCTAATGTTAATTATAATTCTAAATGATCTTGTTCTATGTGTCTGCTCTTCGAGCATTCATTCGTTCGGCTAGAAGACCACAAAATAAAGTACTAAATCTGCAACAAATACATGGGAAAATGATCACAGTTGTATTCTATACTCATTACTTCAAATCGCGATTTTATTCCGTTTCAAAAAAACGCAGTTTTCTTCCATCAAACCGTGTCGGAGCAACAAGCGAAATGCTGTCTGAGTAAAATGGATTCCGCGAAAATGGGTGCTGTTTCCGCGATGTTGATTCGCGCCAGATTCGCAGCAAGCGTTGCTCGAATCCCGGGCAATCCGATAGTAAGGTTGTGGTTCGAATATTGAAAAAAAAAAACATAAAAAAAGTTTCGGCAATTATACATGCATGCCGCAGGAAGTACGTGGCAACGATAGGTACGTTGTACGTGTGTATGTTTCCTTTCACATTTAAGCTCTATCATGGAACTCGCTTCTGTAATTATGTATTCTCTTTATGCATTCATTCTTAATTAATTTTGGCGATTCAATATTCGTTCATCTACTTATGCGTATAAAACGCTCTTTTTATGTATAATTATAATTAATAAATAATAACACACTCACGTGAATTACTCGAATAAACAATAAATGCATTGTATTTGTAATAAGAAGATTGCATTTAATTTAATATGTATTTTCCGAAAAAATAATATCCAATGCAGATCAATTTAAACTGTTCCTAACACGGAAATTCAATTTTGCTTAATTTATCGTCAAATATATTTGCAAGTTTTGCGTCGCTATCTTTCGCGCGATAAGAAGCAGAAACAACAGTCATTCTAATCGGATACGGACGCGATACAATTTAAGTTTTGCAGTACATCTTGCATCTGTAACTGCATCCACGGAATCGTACGCCATTTATTACGGTTGAAATAAACTACGGCCGCACAATGTCTCAGACGTTATTGCACATCCGGGTGGCATTAAAGGAACACAAATGTACAGCGCATGTATTTACTGCTGGATTGTTTCGGATTCGCATAAGCGAAACTTCTTTCCTCAATTTCGCAATTTCCCGGCTTTGCATCTGGAATTGAATTCCTCGCGTTCGAAATTGCAAAATGAAATTAGAGGATATTCGGTTTATCCGGATGTAATACGTAGAACAATCATAGTAACGTAGAACAATGAATATAATCAAAAGAGAATTACTCTCATTCACGTGTATCGCGTTTAGCTGCGTAACAGATGGAGGATTTAAAATACCCCAAGAAAAATCCCCGGTTTCATTCCGCATTACGTTTGTATTCGCGGCCGCGCGACGCATACGCATCGGCGCGCACGGGCGATGAGAAATGTTTCGGGGATGTGTTATTTTGATTTACGCCACTCTTAAATCGCGGCTATTTTATGCGACGGCGCCATTACGACCGCGTGGCTTTTATTCTACGAGAAAAATAAAACATCTCGCCAGAAGAAATTTCTCTTTCCGCATCGCTGATTAGAATTCTCGACAGCGCGATTACGGTGTCAGCATGTAAATTAGGCGAGATAAAAAATATGCACTTTTATAAAAATTATAATTACAACGATCCTTCTTGACGCAATCGGGAGAACTGTACATCCAATATTCACGCGGTTACGCTTCATCAAAGGCTACGATTAATAACGCTTATAATATGTATGTTATCAGATAGTTAAACTGATACAAATTAATTCTAATTGTAAACTATTCCCCTATGTTACAACACAACGCGTAGTACCCGTCTTTACGACCTCGAATAGTATAAATAATGCGTCGAGAGTAATATAAATTGCGGGGAATTCTCATACGAAAGAAATTATACATGCAAATATAGGCCGCGCCATCTTGACCGAATCGAAGGGGAGACCCTGGGGGAGATTAAAAATCCCTGATGATCGGGTGGCGGAGGGGGGCGGGGTAAGGGGCCGATTGAATCGCCTCAATTAAAGGAAACTCCTAATTATCAGTCGGGGGCTTCGGCAATATCGGAAAACGATTTGACTTAGCGACGGGTGCGGCTAACTCCGTGGCGTTTTCCGTTCATTCCGCCGCGACAAATTTACTTCTTTGCTCAATGGCGAGTGATCTACATTGCGGCGACCGCTTTGCATTTCCTAATTTGTCCTCCTTATAATCGAATCATTTCGTCACGGTATTTCGCCCTTAGCGCTCTGTTTGCGATTCAATCACGGCGGGCTCTTTTAAGTGCGCTCACGACGGAAAGACATAATGAAAAATATTGATTAAAAAATTAATATAGAACGAGGCATCTATCTATATATTAACCACGTCATTGTACAAAAATTATTCTCTCTGCCACTTCAACAAAAACTCAATGCTCCGCGCTCGTGTTATTTCTCTGTGAAGTACTTCTACATTTTCATTCTCTGATAATTTCTCATTTTTGCTTTTATTTTAATACGTCAATTAATCGGGATATTCGTTAAAACGAGGGAAATATATGTATACAATTGTGCATTTTTATATTACACCTTAATATACATTCCGATTTCCGATTTAAAAGCGTTCTTTTTTAACGTATAGGTATTTCGTTACGTTTACCGTGATTTTCACTGATATTAACTGAAATATTTGTCGCCGCATTTTCCGATTTCTTTCAATAACTTTCCTTTCCATGCCATAGAAAGTCCTTCGAGGGCCAACCACCGTCAACGGAGGTCTTTCAGAGTTTTCACGGAGATATACAACGAGGTCATATGGTGGTCCCATGCCAAACTGTCCGCCGCAATTCCTTCCAGCGCATCTTCCCTTTCTTGTCCCTTCAAGTACCAGACGCCTTTCATCACTCTTTTGTACACGATCCGATACCCGAATGGCCATCTACATTATGGTTGCTTTCGTATTTTCAAAAGTGAAAATGGCTGGGTGGCAAATGGACAGAAAGGACCGCGAGGTTGATGAAGAGAAAGAATGGCGCTCTTCCACGTGGAAGGACTCGACGAATCTCTTTGCTTTGAGTGCTACTGCGAGACTTAAAGGCAGCTCTTCGAGGAGTCTCGTGAAGAGCGCTACTTATCCAATGATTCTCTCGAGTGTCGAAGTAATCCATGATAGAGAACGCCAAACGAAATACAGTTTCCTAATAACGCGTTCGATATGCTTTTTGAATTCGCGAATAGTATAATATGCAATGTTAAATAAGTAATTCTTGGAAATATCAAAATAATATTGTATTTGGCCCGCCGCGATATCTTTATTTATATCAAATCTTTGGATATCAAATATAAAATATATAAAGTAATTTTTAGACTTACATATACTATAATATCATATTCTTTTCGCGAATCTTTGTCTAAAAATACATTAACATTTTTGCGATCCTTATAATTTATAATTTCCATTTTTCAGAATACAAAGGAAAATATATGAACGATAAGCGGTAGCGGCGTTTACGATGTTAATAATACTAACGACGAAGCAGAGACGTATTTTAATAAAGTAATGAATTTTTATGATATAAAAGATATAAAAAATAGAAGATTATAAATATTAATGGAATTTGCGGCGGGTATATAATTCTTTGTATCAGTAGCCATGAAAAGCAGATAATTGAAGCGTTCTTCTCAGCCGCGCATTTAATTTCGCGTGATTAAAACGAACTAGTTTTTGCGCAATTATGACGCCGCGGTGATATTTAAATGAACGTTTAAGTAGCGAGGGGATACCTGCAGACAATGAGTTTTGTTGAGAATGCGTTTGAAGGAAGAAACTGGAGCGGCAAGAGAAAATACACTCGCAATATGCGTTCACAGGACATGCCAAGACTGATCTACCTTTTTTTCATCTCCTGCCACTCTCCCTTCCTATGCTTTCAACTATATTCATCCTCCGGCGCTACTTCCAAGCTGGAATCTGCACAATTGTATACTGCTTTGAAAATACAGCTTTCTTTTTAGATAGTTAATCTTTCGCGTTAAGACTTTTATGTTCCAAAATTAAGTGCGATTTATTGAATCGTTAAAGAAACAATTTTTATAAACTATAAAATTTAGAATATTATGTAACTGGCCGGCATGCGGATGAGTTTGCATGCAAGCAAACGAGCAAGAGAGTTTTTTAACAAGTTTTGATACACAAACACCTACAACAGTATAAATTCTTTAACAGAAATATACATGACTCTAAATGTGGACCTTAGCCAATTAGCGTCTGTACTCGAATGTCATTTTATCGATTTCCAAGTTTATTTCGAACTTCGAAATGTTAATGGATACGAGGTATTTTGTTAGCTATAGACAAAAGTTTGTTTCAACTAGTATAACTAGGAAAATACTCCATGTTCTACACTGACAAGGAATTTACTTCAGTTTTATGGTTCCGCGATATCCCAGGCAATATCCGTAACGTTACCATAAAACCGTAATACCGATAAAAATCGGAAATCTTTGATTTGCGTGGATTTCGAGATGTTTGGTCCGCGATGGTCTGGAATCAATTTTTCTTTTAAAAAATTCCGAAGAAAATGTAAAGCTGATCTGGATAATGATTCACGTTATAGTCTTCCATTTCCAATAGTTTTTAATTTATTTGTTACGATACGATTTACTAGACCTTCATACAGAAACGTATTATTATTCGAGATCGTACGCAGAAGCTACATTATAATTTTGTTTAAAGGATGATGAGCCACAAATAATTCTATTTTGTTACTCGACGATATTTTTTTCCGTCGTAATGTTGGTATTCGTGTTTTGTAATACAGTGTTTGATAGAGGCGTGATCGACGTTTGAGTTGTGGAATAACGTCCAATGGAATTTTCGCCGCGATGTTTTGTAGTGAGTTCCGCGTAACAGTTATTCCAATAAAAGAGAAAAGAAATTGTGCGATACCGTTTCCGATGGTGCCCTTTGTGAAAACTGCTCGCGCGCGTACATTCCATTTGTATTCCATTTTCACCGCAAATTTCGCGCGCACAAAAATTCTATTAATGCAGTGCGTATATAAAAAAGTCTGTCAATTGTATGCTGAAGTTGGAACGCGAGAAATTGTTAAATGGAAGAAAGAAAAAAGTAACGAAAAGCTAGTTGGAAGTGTCTATTTAGGTTCGAGATTGCGAAAAGGTTGGATTTCCACGGCAGGTTGTGGTAAACTATCCATAAATATCGATTTCCGATGAATTCCATTGCATCGGCGCTTCTCGCAGTTGTCATGCGGCATTTCTTAAGACCTTTAAATCCACAAAGCTTGTTATGTCGATCTATGGCCGACGTCGGAGTGGCAAGAAGTAGAAAATGTCGGACGGAAAGGCGGAATCTGCTCGGAGGCAGTGAGTCGAGGACCGGTAGGACGGAAAATTATGATCCACTCAGGGCAAATCCCTATACCCTATTTCTGGCAGACAAAATCCTTGAAGTTTCTGGCGTTTATCAGCAAAATTCAGAAAAAAGAGAAATACACGAGAAAAGCGTGGTGTTGAGTATACGCTATATACTGAGGAAAAAGTTTAGTGGCTGCTTACAGGCCCGTGTAAAATTCGATAGAAATAAGTTAGAATGTTGAAGTTACAGGTAAACTTTCAAAGACCGACTTTCGAAACGGACTTTCGTTCAATTAACGCAACTCTAATAAGCGTCTCCCCGCGACGATGAGGACCGTTCGAATTTCCGTCGGGAACATTATGACGAGTTTCCCTGGGCAGTGCGCGATTTACGGGGATCCATTAAACGGAAAACGTAAAAAAGTATCGTACTAAATTCGTAAATGTATCATTATACGAGCATCACGGGAAAATATTGGAAATTAATGTTTAAAAATCCGCGAATTAAATTTGCTGATGATTATTACTAACAGTAAATTTTTAGAAATGGGTTACAATAAAATAAGTGCTGTCGAGAAATATTTAAGGCAAGTTATTTCCATTCATTTAGAATTTAGATACATAATTTTCGCAATTTATCGTAAAGCTAAACCCCTATTGTAGAGTATTAATCATACAATTACTGTTCATAATGAAATATAATTTACGACAGAATATGGTATCCATTTGTGTATATTTCTAGTCGTTCCGATATATTAAAAATATACACGAATTTAATAAGAGAGAGTTTAATAAAAGTTTAATATAAATTCAACTATAGTTTAATTAAAATGTTGAAATAAATTAGATCATTACATTTACCTTAGGCAAATGAGATTGAAATTTATTCTTTTTTCTGCAACGATAAAATAAAGCCCGCAGTACCATCACAACTTTCTCATAGAACTTGAGAATCGAGAGAAAAAGCTTGTTCGTGACACTGACATCAATAACTGTCGAGCAAATAGACGTGAGTGCTTATCCGTGAAAGGAAAATTGCTGTTCTTCGAAGGCGGACAGCCTACTTCTCGCGTCACACGGAATATTTACTCATACTTTTCAATTTATCTCACACTTCAACACGGACTCGAATGGTGCATAATTTTTTATGTCAAAATATATGGCACAATCAACTCTTAAAAATTAAACGTACCGCGTTAGAAACTATTTGTAATTATTTTTTATCTCCGGCATGTTAAATAAATTAATAATAAATTGCATATTATATAAAAATACAATTTTCTTATCCCTCAATTTTTTTCACTTTCCTTTTTCTGATATTTCGCAGGTTTTAATCCTTTTTTTTCTCAGAAAACCACCTTTCTCGCGACAGAAATTAAAGTTCACGATCTTACAAAGCTCACAATCCGCGAGAGTGTAGGTTCGGCAAAAATCGTTTACCACAGATCGCACAGCCGGTTAGCAGCGTGAATAAACACGAGCCACGAGTAGGTATATTTGCAAGACCGTAAAAAGCGTAAGCAATTTTCTCTCGCCACTGTAGAGTGAACTACCAACTTTTCGAATATCGCGAGCTGAGAGAGGATCTGGGAGTTACCTAGCGAAAAGAAGTAATCTCGCCCGTGTTGCAGCATCTCTCCGTTTTCTTATTGGGCCATCGTTTAACGTAGGACGGGACGGTACTCGTCTTCCCGCGAGGTCGAATTAAAAACTCGACTCATAACATGTTCCTGTACTTGGCTCGTATTGAACCGTAATCAATATGCAATTTTCTTTTTTTATTATTTATGTTAATTAGTATATTAATTACTTATATTAGTTATACGATATTATGTTGTTAAAAATTTGGAATATCAAAATGGTTTAATAAAGCGGGATTTAATGCGCGCGTTTGCAGTCCTAACTATTAACAAAAATCTTCGATGAATAATTAAGATAAGAGAATTATCATATTTTCTCAATCGTCAAAAATATTCTATAATGTAGAGATGATAATTGCACTTTTCGAATTTCACGCCGGATGCAGAAGTCTTTGCTTACTTATTCTAGTATCGTATCAATCAATCCAGAAGAGTCAACATTGTAGTAAGTGGTATTACCACAATAGATGATATTAAATATCATCAATAGAAATATTAAATGTAACAAAATTAATTATTATTGTTTTTACTCCCGACTGCTGCCAACCAAAGGTTGTTGCGATTTTTTTCAATATATCGCACATATAATACATATATAGATTAAAAATTAAAGTAAATCACAAAAATTATTATTGAGAATATTTCCAAAATATACCGAATATTTTAACATGACTGGCGTAATTTATTAGTATTAAAATACTCTAAAGATATACACTAAAGGAATACACTGAGAAAATTTTATACCGTGGTATATCTATGAGATCTAATATATCTCATATCATCTCTTTATTTTACTTATACTAAGCGATATAAAATTGTTAATAACTACAGATGAATAGGCTATAAAAAGTAAAAATAAAAAATTGGCGCACTATATAAGAATAAATATAATTAATAATTACCAGCGCATATTTAATTTCAAATAAAGTATTTAAAATATGTTACGTAACTGTAAAATATTTCCTACCTTTCTTTCTGTATTCATTTATCTTTAATTATCTTATTAATTTATTTTTATTTTATATACAACATGTACATAAAAATCTTGCTCCAATTTTTCATAATTCGATCTTCGTAGCCTATATGTTATGAACATCATGAAGAAATTAAAGTGAAAGTAAATATATATTCTAAAAACATCAATATATTTTAGTTTTTTTTTATTTTACTATATTTCTTCTTTATTTTTTACCATTTATCTAAAAACAAATCCAAAAATTTAATTACTTAATTGATATTAAAATTACTTAAATAATATTATTAATGTAATACATCTTCATAATGTTCATAATTATGTTACCTGAAAACCTTAGAAAATACAGAGAAATATTTTGAGCCTATATCGAGAACTTATTAAAAAGTATAAGAGATAATATATTTATTAATTTTCGAGATTTTTTTTTTGCAAAAATTATTCTATTATCACTTTTTGCCAAGCTTACTTGATCTGAAATATTTCTGATTTTTATTTTAGATTGCGAGTATATAATGAGTTTTATTCTGAATTTTGAATTTCTATGCATATGCACAGTGATATGTGTAATAACAGATGATTTTTATTTTCCACGATTAGACATGAGTACTAATCAGTCTTAGCCCATTCATCTCAAGACAATAGATCTATGAAATATTATATTTAAATGCAACACTTTTACTCAATTATCCTACATACATATTATATAGATACATCTAATATAATTTTCAAAAATCTATTATCTCATTTTTTAAGTAAAACACTTGTAACTCACCGATACACGATGTGTAGCAGCGGAGTTGCGGTTACGTTGAAATCACGTTTTTCGATCTGTAAAATACAAAATATAAATTCAAATTATAGCAATGCTCTGAATAATTAATATTTCAAAGAATAATATAATTGCGCGTATACAAAATAATTATAAATAATTAATACCGGGTAGGATAAAGAGAATAGGAAACAAAATAATAAATGAGTTACTTACCTCATGGTTGCTCCGCTGTCGCCCGATGCCTCCTAGGCCTCCACCTCCTCTCAGATTTCGTCGTTGAATTCACAACACTCACTCGTGAAAACATGATCGCGTAACTAATTACAATTGCGATGTCTTGCACGGCACTCTCGAAATTGATCGTGCGCACTCTATTTTATTGCGATCTATTGAAAGAAAAGAGTACAAAGTTACGATATTGCTCAACAAGCACAACATTTCGATATGTGGTACCGATGCAACGCGATAAAAAAGCTGAGTCGATGTTTAATGGTTAATTAAGTAAAGACGCAATCGATCGTTCGGAAAAAAACTTGTAAACGACCATCGCTTCAAGACGCTTAAAGATCGTTGATCATAGAAATTAATAATCGTTAATAATAAGGAATTGCGTTTTCTTCTGAAATTTATCGCATTTCGAGAGATAATGTTAATAAGGCACAGAGCGGCTCACGACTGTTGCCTCCCGGCCTCCCGGCTTAAAACTCGAAGCGCAAATAACTTCAGTGCGAACAACAGCGCGCTGTAAAAACTTCGTACTTCGTCAATTCGTTACCGCTACGAAATATATAACGAAATACCTATATACGTGCGCCAACTGAAATAAACGTATATCGAATATTCTATCCCTAGTATCTCAAATTAACTGTTAAACGATGGAGTATCAATTTCCGTTCGATTATTCAATGCGGCAATTCACGTATTATTTCGCGTTAGGTTAGGTCAGGTTCTCTCGATCCGAAAATGATAGGTATATTATACACATTTGGATCCGCGAAACAAAACTCCAACCGCGATGCAAAATATACTCGAATCTAAGCGTCATTATCGCTCGTAATCACAATAAGAGCCACGCGTATGCATATTGTAACATCGCAAGCGAGTACCGAGCATTCGGAGCATTGTGTATCAGCTCGTTAGCGCGAGGAAATATGTAATGCGTTAAAAACAAATCGCGTGCGGCCTGATAACTGTCCGTAGTAACTTTTTCTCGTGATATTATCGCGAATGCGTTTCGAGAGAGAATGACATTTCGGAGATACCTATACCTACGCGGAGCGGCTCGCGATGCTACCTTCCGACTCGAGTATCGTCGTACGAATGACGAAGACGCGGAAGACGAACGATCGTGATTCGCGGTATTCGCGCGGCGACATACAAGAGCGCCGCTACGACGTACGACGCCGCGCCGCACACAAAAAAACACCGAGCTTCGCGCGGCCGCAAATTCGTTGCTAATTCAAAATATTTAACGTTGTAAGATTAATATATGCTAAATATTCTGTTCCTTGTGGATCTTGTGATAAATTAATTTCGATAGACGCGCGATTATTATCGCGTATTGATATCTAACATTTCAAAGATAAAATTTATCTTCGTTATGAAAAATTACAATTCAAATTTAATGTAAAATATAATTGAAAGAGTTTATATTATATTTAACAATTTATCAAAATTAAATTATTGTTATTACTTTTATCCGATGTTTTATGTATATAAATATATTTTTCATTAATTACATAGATATATACATGTGTTTAGCATAATTTTTTATTTTAATTCTTTAATAAAAATCAATATGCGTAGTACGATAGAAAGAAAATTATAGCGATGACAAACAATTAATATTGTTATATTTTATATCAGTGATGACACTCCTTTCGTTGCAAGTGCGATTCTTTTTCGGATTAATTGACGCAATGCTGAAATAAACGAACGAATGTTTCTGCATTCTGCGTGGAACTCGAAAAATATGTTTTCCGCAACAAGATTTAAATAGTTTCGTTGATTGTAATAAAACGATTACATTTCTTTTATCTCCATTTTTCATCGAGAATTTGAAGCTCGTCCGAAGCTCGGACCGTAACTATACGCGCATTAAATCTCGCGTTCCGTTAAACTGCAAATTCAATGTCCCAAATGCACTTTTAATTAACTGGAAATATCGGATCGATCTGCGACAATTCGTTAATGGACAGTCCGTAGACAGACGCGTTTTCCTCCAAAATTGATTAAACACTGCGAACGACGAATTTCTCTTTAACTCCGGTAAGTTCGAAAGCACATTATATCTCGTACATAGTTTCGCACCGTATAGCCCTGTGTTAATTTAACGCAGTAGTTAAGTAATTACACGTGCATTCGTGAAATTTCATTTCCGCGGTCGGATTTAAGTAATTAATACAAGCGGAGGTAATTAAGAGAATGACATTAAAAGTGTTCAAACCACACTTATTTTCGGTGTATTTACATCATCACAATATAAAATAGAATTAAATTGTGCCCGCAGATGTACATACATAATTTTGCGAGAGAACGAAAGAAAGATTTATATTACAGTTCGATAATGAAGAACATGTATCAGCATTAATAAATGAACAGAAGCTAACTACTTTCTGATTAAGTAATGGCACTGTTTGCTCACTGTACCACGAGATTAACCTCACAGTTACAATCTAGCCCCGTACAACGATATTATAGATATCTTGTACGTGCGCTTTAAGAGATAAGTCGTTTTTACGACCATAATTTACAGCACACGCAATATCTCAAGAAACATTTGGCCGGTATCGAAAAGTGCTCAGATAAAAGCGGATCACTCCTAGTCGTTCGAAGTCCCGTGCCAACAGTGTGTAACGTATCGCGTATACCTCGCATCCCAGATCACGCCCTCGTCTAAGATGGATTTTGCATTTTATGGCGGATAGATATCGCGGCTTTATCGCCTGGCAAGACGCGCGCCGCGCCGCGCGTTTTGCTTTATCATTCGCGTGTTTCCAACCAAAGTCGAAATTGAAATATAATCCATCGCGTTAACTCTACTCTACTATCGCTCTCGCCCTTATCTCACCCTGCTGTTCCAAAGTTCATCACTCCGCCGCGTTTCGCGCGATACGAGGCTGTTAGTTAATTTTCATTAAATAGACAGGTTTATCTAGCTTTCTCTCTTTCTCTCTCTCTTTCTCTCTCCTGTTCCTTTTTGTCTCTGCTTCTGTACGCGCTCGAATCAGAACGGTACGCAATGTAAACTAGTTAACATAGTTTTAATTGTATTGCTTATAGTTACAATCACATAGATATATCGTAATGCAGATAATGACCCGAGTTGTAGTTATATATGTTATAGCCAACTCCCAGGTCATTATTGTTGCCGTACACTACCTTGTTTAACTGACATTTTCGGTTGAGAATTCTTAGAAATGTAGGGCTAATAAGATTCCTCATTAAATCCGCATCCGCATAGACTGCATAAGATTATTTTCTATAGAAACCGCATTTTCGCTTTATTTTCGAGTGAAATAACGTGAAGAATCAAGTATATCATCTCCGCGTCACGCATCTCGTGACGATCTAATTAGGCGCGTATAATGCACCTCGCACACGTGATAAATCACTGCATTCTCGGAACTTGCATCGCGACGTCACTTATCCTGCAGCATACGGAAGCACTTTCGCTCTCTGCACGACGCCGCGCCGGTCGCGGACAGCGTAACGCGTAAAGAACAAAGTTGAAGCACGAAGCGCTTCCATTCGGGAACATACACGGCGTCGCGACGTGCCGGAGTTAGCTCCGGATATTTTGAACAATATTACTGGCAGACTTGTAGCAGCCGTCGCCGCTGCCGCCGTGGAAACTTGACGGAGGGTTGTAACTCACGTCGGGGTTGCTTTAGTGCGACAAGAATCGGTAGCGAGACGGTAGAGGGATGGCGATAAACCCGGAGGGATGGTACGAAAGGGATTGTGCGGAAAGCACTCATGACGAGTGCGAGAGCAGCCAGCCGGCTGCATCGCCCATGGCAATTCCGGCAGGCCCGCCGGCTAATTGTTCTTGCTGCAAGTTACGATCCGTTCTCTCTCTCCCCATGCCGAGCGATGACGAGCGGCTGCGATTGCCGCTCTCTCGAATATCGACAATTCGCGAACACGACGTGGTCTTCCGGTTGAGGTTGCCGTGAGCAACGACCACAGTCGATTTCCGGACGATCATCCGATGTTGCGTTAAAATGTCGTTGAGTGTACGTAGCGATAGTAATTACTGACAATGCTCGAAGGCTAATTAACCAAGTATTTCCGTGTTTTCCATGGACATTTCGTTATCATCGATTAGACAAATGCACAAAATTGATTTTCTTTGACAACAATTTCTGTCAAAGATTAATTTTTTTTATAAAATTACCATGATCATTGGTCTTGAATAATCTCTTATTAATAAAAATAGGAAACTATTTTCTTATTAATCTCTTATTGTCTTTTAAGTGCATCACTGTTTCAATTGTAACGGTGTCCTCTACTGAATTATATATTGTTTCTCGATATTTTTTTGTCTCGATTTCAATGCTTATTCTCACGTTCCCTGATAAATAACTTTACTTCCCTTTTTGCTCAAGTTATGACTCTTGTCATTTTGATTTCGATCATATAATAAACTATTTATCCAAGTTTTACTAGGACTTCCTCGTGGAAAATTACGCTATTATTAGACCATCAACTTTTAAAGTTACTCACTTATTATTTCTCGCCAAAGTGAGATTATTTTTATTTAATTGTTACTGCACTGCTGAAGAGATGGTTCAAAGCGGAGTCGAAATATCTGATTTATAATTATATATTCTATTAAAGATCGATATAACGTTAACTTAAAATGTAATTTACATTGCTAACTAGAATATATATTGGAAATGTCCATTAAATATATGTCGGAGATATCGTATAAGAAAATAGAGAGAGAGAGAGAGAGAGAGAGAGAGAGAGAGAGAGAGAGAGCCATCATGGAAATATCGACGCTGATTCGACAATGTTGTATACGTGTCTGCTATCGGCGTCGAATTTCAACGGGACTCGTATATCCGCCGGTGCAAGAGGAAAGAAGATCGATCTTTCTACTGCCGCTTACTCGTGAATTTGCGAACAAAGGTCCGTATAAAACATTCCGGTGCAACGAGACCGGTGATTGTGTGTGCCGCGCGGAATGGATTAACAGGAATCGATTGTCACGATACGAGTCGGATGAAGGGACGGTATGCGAGATCTGACGACGGTTGAATTAGACTGGTATTGCTAAATGCCATCAGCCCGAGGTTAATTGTTCTTGCCAAACTGCTATGTTACAAGTTTCATTGGACGATGACGAGTGACTCGAATGGAGAAATTTGAATTTCGATGGTACGTACCACTGATCGTTTGTCGAGCAAACTCGATCTACGTGCATGGCTTAATAAATCTGACGATATAATTCAGCGATTCTTCTCGGGAATATAAAAATATAAAATGATAAATAATTGTCAGCTATATAACAGACAGATAATTTACAAATATTCTCAATGAGATTATACAGGCAGAAGTGTGCGTGTCATTAGCAAATATGATGTACCTCTGCTATTATGTTACAGAAAATATTTTGATATTATTAAATCCCTCGTAAATAAATGGAATATTTCATATTCGAAAAGCTTTTTTAACATAGCTGTATATATTATTAGATATATAATAATAACAATAACAAAATAACAATAATCTATTATTTCAATCCATTACTTAAAATATAATGATTAAAATTATTCAAAAATAATTAAAATCGATATATAAGCACAGTCCACTACAAGAAATGCAGTAAGATGCTTTTCAAGAGAAATTATTCATTGTAGAAGGCGCAAACCACAAATCAGCTACGAATAATAACCGGTTAGTAACCGGTGGTTAAGGTTTATCGCAGTTCGATAATCTTCGACGCAAATTTCGAAGAGCAACACCGAGTAAATTTCTCGCGGAAGTTACGTCGAAGACCAAGGCGGAGCGTTAAACTGCATCCAAAAACCTGAGTGCGCTACGTACACACTTACAGTCGCGCGATGTGTACAGGCAACCGCCCTATGTACTCTATGTATTCCACATTACCTTACACGTGCACAAACATCATATATGTACATGGAGTTGAACGAACACGTGTGCGCACGTTGCCTATCTCAACGCGTATGTTTACATACGCACATGCACAAGTATCAAAGGAAATATAGTTTCGCGTAGGGGGCCTTTCCCCCTGGGGAAGATACTGAACATTGAACGCGCGAGAAGGAAAATGCAGTTAGGTGACAAAGGAGGCGGCGCCAGGAGAGTACTAAAGAGACAGAGAGAGAGAGAAAGAGAGAGAGAGAGAGAGAGAAGTGCGGCGAAGCGTCGGGCGCGGAGACAAATTGTCGAACAGTGCTTGCGGTCAGACATACACATGTTCGCCGAAGTTGGGTTACATTTAGAAAACAGGATTACAGTTTGCCCGACGGTCTCCGGTCCGTCGACCGGGCGGGAAACAGCGCGGTGGAAGAAAGGGAAGAGGAGGAGGAGAATGGGGGTCGAAGACTATGAAACTGCAATGCACCTGCACACCGCGCGCGCAGGTGGCTTTTCAAGTTCGCTCGCTCGCGGTGGTCCATGTGTTGTAACAATGTGCCACCGCGATTGTGAGATCGACGGAACATGGAACCCCTTTCCTCATTATGCGGTACCTTTTTACAGCTGCTCCCCTATTGAACGATTCGACGGTATATACACGTATAGCATCGATCGATGTATTCGCGATAACTTTGCCGTTATTGATTGCGCTTTTCAAGACAGGAAATTTACGGTAAAACGGTACTAAAAACAATACTTGTTATAAATATAATCAGTATCATGAACACAATCTTTTTGTGATAATATCAGATCTCGTCCCATTGGATATTTTTCTTATATAATTCAATTATCACTTTATGTAATAACGTGAGAAATTGAAATAGTACTTCTAATAGTTCTCCTAGCGTAGTTTGTCAGAGGAAACAAAATTTCAAGCGAGATCAAGTTAATAAATAAGAGAACTAGAATACATGCACACATACACACACAATCTCAGCGAGGAATATCAACTGAGCATTCGTCTACCGGGAAAACAAAGTTGTCTGAGCGAAGTTTACAATTCACTTTGAAAGAGCGCTTTCTGGGTTTGGAAGCATGTTTTATTGTTGTGAACACACAAATTGGTGGACATCAGCAGTTGCTTATGAAAGCAAGGTTAGCATCAATATTGAATTGTCATTCGTGCAGAGACGCGCATACGGGGGCGAGGTTCGGGGTACCCGATTTCACGCATACGTCGAGACGTGCTTCTCTTCCTCCTCGAAAAGCAAACAGAATCACCCCTGTTTACTCGTCCAAACAAACGTTTTCGCCTTCGTGCACTCCGTACGCTACTCGTCCTTTGCCGCCTGCTTCGTGCACCCTCAAAACGCACTGCGCGAGATTGTCACGTTCTCCCTCGGCACACGCTACATTTTGACTTATAAATCAATACGACGGATACGCATTTATAGCTCGCACAATGCCGTATTTTCACAGCAATATTGTTTGAGATTGGGGAGAGAGTATGGATATGCATATATACAAAGAAATCCCCACATATTTTTTTAAATAATCGGATTTCTTGTAATCCGGTTTTTAAAATATTGGGATATATTTGGACAGCACCAACGTTTATACCATTTATCATGGAGGAAGTGAAGTTTGGCGCTGCGCAATTGTAAAGAATATGTTTTTAAACAAACGCTTTTGCAATAAAATAATTTATCATCGTCATTCGAAAAATTGCTTCTAATATGTATTTCGTAAACGCGATCCTCCGTAGAAGTTACCACATTGTTATTGTGTTGTTAAAACAAAACAAGTTCGACGCGAGCACACAGTAATTAATTCGCGTCGCGTAACACGCTCCTGTGTGGTCTTGTTAATAAAGCAGCGCAATAAAAACCGAGAGGATCGAAGTTTGGCTCGTGAACGAAGTTGCCCTTCAGGACAGTAAGTAGTAAGGTCGAGTTTGAACCGCCCGAGTCCGCACGTGATAAGATTAAGCGGTACGAAACGAGAAAGTAAAGATGGGAAAAAATGACGAAAGATTTTTGTATGCCCTTTCTCGAGAATCCCGCGATCTTTGAAGACTGATCACGATATTCGGCTCTCGTCCGTCCAACTTGAATCTCGCCGCGGCTTTACGAGCGTAAGTCTTTTTACAACCCCTGACTTCATTCGCCAAGTTGGACACGCGCGCGTAAAAGAAACTCTATCGTTTCTCTTTGTCTTTTATCAAGAAATAACGTAGATAACTGAAGAAGTGAAACGATTCAAGGACCGTATCTTGAGCAATTGTATCTGAGATTAAATCAAACCGACGTTTCACTCCGTATCGCGCTAAATCACTCTCGTTTTCAGGAGACAGTGTTATTGGATAATTTATCGATCGACGATATTGGGCTTAGACGACATCAATCACCTATTGTTAAAAAATCCAGTTCGTCACAAATGACGAACGTAACATAATAACGGTGCATGAAAGGAATATAATTACTGCTACGCTACAATGGAAGTATGATCCTTTTGAAGTTCGAATAATGAGACAAGGTGCGCGTAGCCGGCAGCATGCTGCGCGTATTCATAACTCGTGTGTGAGTAATATGTGAATTAAGTACGCATGTCTGACTCACAATGCAGTCTTCGCTGCTATCTATACGCTCCGTAATACGCAAGATATCGCGCCACTGATCCGTTTTTCTGTGGTACGCCATCGAATTCAAAGAATAGGGCGCATCAATTTACGCTTTATTCTTTCCCATTCGCCGCAATAGACTCAAAAGGTAAAGAACAGTAGATGTTATTGACGCATACAACAAATTTTTTTTTCGCGTTTTTTTATTCAAATATTATGACGTAATGTGTCTATAACATCTGCGTTAAAAAATTTATCGCGAGAGAAAATGTTTTACGCGGAAAAAACTGGAAGAAGCTTCATTTCTTTCATCAAACGTTTACTACTGGTAACTTGTATAAACCTCGTACAGAGTCGTATGACAAATGACTTTCAGCCCCATTTATGTCGACTTAACGCGACGTGAGAGACTATCCATCTCCGATTTCTGCTTATAGTAGTTAGTCTCCTCAGTATATCGCGCAATATTCACCGGAGGCGTCAACCGGGTTCCAACCTTTTCACGTCACGAAAGTTGGAAATTTCCACACCGAGAAACAGCAAGCGCTTGGTATTTGGGTGTTAATTAATCGACAACATTTTAAGACGGGCGTACTTGAGATACCGATTCGAGAATCGCTCTTCTCTCACGCCTTTCATATACCGCCTTCCCCACCCTCTTCCCTTTTGTATGCAATTCCTCCTTCTCATCCTCCTCATCTCCGCCTCCTTCATCGCTTCATAGTGGCGCGAGTTATTACAACGATTCTCCGTCTCTCTCGGGTACCCTTGTTACCCCGCCGTTAATTAGAGTACAGTCTGCTACCGACGACAAGCAACTGCAAAGGAGAGTCTTCAGCGGCGATCCTATATTCCACCACTTCGTTTCCCCTTCGCCTAAACTCACTCGAGGTTCTCTTCCGCCTGATCCACCATCACCGGAGCACGATGTTTGCGGCTTGAATTATTCCAGCGGATCTACACGCAGCCCTGGATCACTTTAAAGGATCCGCTTGTCTAGCCCAGTCGTTACCGCGACGACATCGCTTACGACGGAGTCAGGATCTAACTGAAGGGACCTTACTAAATGGACGGAGGACGCGTAACGATCTAGAAGATTGATGCGCTACAATGGCGCACGATAGTAGGTTTCTCAGTTCCTAGGATATGCTGCGCATTGCTACTTCGGATCTTTGAATAAGGCGACATTCCACTCGGCGGAATGTATATCACATTTGCGTTGTCGTTGCTTACATGCCGAGTATATTTCTGTAAGTTGCTTCTCCGGACTTGTGTTTGTTAACAGAAACTTGACACGATATAACGGATTATTTCTGAGTGGAAATACAGTAACCGAGTAATATCTCTTATAGAGGAATTAAACACTACATTTGAAAGTTAAAATGTTAGAGCATTAGAGTATTCTCCGGTAGAGTATAACTCTAATTCTGAAATGTAATTTTTAATTTTTAGAGATATCACTCGGTCGTTATATGTTTCCTATTACAAATGTTAGCGAGTAAATCTAGGAAAGGCAAGGAAGGCGCAACTTTGAGACTTGTTCATTAAGACAAACAAGGTAAGATACGTCCGAGTTGTAGAACGGTAGTGCTTAATTTCTCACGATGAAGTTCTAGTGATTAAGACTACGATCAGACTTCGCGGAAGTTGCAAACTCAAGGACGCTCACCTTCTCATATCAGCTTATATCAGCGGCCTGCAACGGTAACCTTAGACATAACTGGGGAAAATTGAGTTACTTCGGGCACGTTTCAGATTGATTTCTTGGTAGCGGGGCCCTATATCTTTCTACGGAGCAAAGCGTGATTGGTTTTCAATCCGTTCTACGTGGATCGAATGATCATTCGGTAAAACTCTACTTCGGCTAAACCCTCTTGCAATATCGTTCTCTGTGTGTGCGATAATTTGATCCTGCTATAGATACATTGTTACCGATTCCCAGATCTTCCGTATTTCCTCTCGGGAGTACGTAGAACAAAATACTGTCTATCGACAACTCAAATATAGCCAAACGACCATTTTCATATTACATTTTATGATTTTGATCTTTAATATTATAATATTTGTAATAATATAATGTAAAATTCTTCAAATATTGTAATACAAAGATTATTTTGTTAGTAGATTTAAATAAATGCCGTATTTTGTATCCAATTATTTAGGAAAGCATGACATGCAATATCGTAATTCGATGCACTCGCATGATATCGCATTACACGTGTGAGTTCATGGTCCGTACAATCTACTTATCAACGCAATATCTATACGATACAATTTCATTAATATACACAAAAGTTATGAGATCGTAGAGTGAAACTGTTATAAATGGTAATGGCTATTGATTTAAACTTTCGACGGTGATAATTAACAATAAAATATATTAAAATCGTCCAGTCTAATAAATTATGTGACGGACCGTTCCTGTAATTCGATTATTGCGACGTCCATCAGGCGGAGTGACGGCATTAACGGATAAATGTCCCAGGTTATAAAAATTTAATGTCCGTTGAGATCTGAATACTCGTGAGATTGCTTTTCTCTTAAGCGAGTATTTTATGCATTTATCATCATTCCCGGTTTGACGCTCCCCGTTACGCGGGCAATAGATTAAATTCTGAACTCATTTTTCCAGAGGAATATCATTAAAATAATTTGCGATTGCATTAATGAAACATATACCCTCATGCGCGGCAACGTCTAATTTGTTTCAATATCATTATATCTGAATTAAAATATTCCCTTAAAGCTCTTTGAAGTTATATTAAGCAATATCGTATTAAGTATTTTAAAAATTATCTAATTATCCAATTTTTGTTTTATTATCATCGAGCTCTTTTATAAAAGCTTTAAAAAGTCAATATTAGTTAAAGTAGATATCATTAGCTATTATTTCATATTATTTTAAAGAATTAACTATTGTAACTTTTAACATTTCATACCGTTAAAATTATTTTAAAAAAGCGTTTGAGAAATTCTACCCAATTTTAGACGATTTCGTTTCTCTTTGATATCTCTTTTGTCAATTGCCGTGCAGAAAGCTGATGTGTCATTAATTGTACTCGTTTGCGAACTTTCAGCCAGTCGTGGCTCGTTAATTGACACTATCAATCTTTCGTACAGGTTATCGTGAAGCACACTTTCGCGTTCGCCGTTCGTTGTTGGCGCTATAACCCTGATTGCCAAAGTTCGAGTCGTTAAAAAAGATTCGGAGAAATGCGAAAAAATAATGCTGCGCGATATTTCATCGTTTACTGCGCCACTTCTTTCCTTCCTTTTTCGCTTTCCCGTCAGACGAATGAAAATATGTCGCGTAAAAAAAGAGGAAACGCGTGTGCGCTCGTTTTGACATGTTTTTTCAGCTCGTAACGAGCGACGCGCAGTGCGGTCCGAAGCATAATTTATCATAATGTATTATCATATGAAAATGAAGATTAGTGTACGTGACAACTGCAAATATCGCATGTTCCGCGAGCAAATCATGCGGAATGATTAATGACGTTAATAAGTCACATGTACAAGGAATTAGTGACACATTATTACGTTTTGACTCTAACAAATTTAACATTAACATTATATTTTATTATAATATTTTATCTTCAAATTATTTTATCATAAGCCAAGCGCTTCCCCCAAAATATTTAAACACTTAATTAATGTTCTACAAAAGTAGCTAAAAAATGTTAACTCCATTTGATCATAAATACAACTTAACTTTCTTTCTATTTCGTTAACATATCATTTTATTTATACAAATAGTAAAAGAGTACTCACTGTATCCTCCCACGTAGATCGGCGTCCATGTTACTTGAGTGTAGGCCAAGGGAGTCGCTGCGAATAACACGGCGCTGAACCATACCGCCCGACGTACCGCACTCATTTCACTAACGGCTTCGATAGTTGTCATTTTTCTCTCTCGTTTCAATCAGTTCTCCGCCTCGATATCATTTTCTCTGGCATGCCTCCGCTATTCCTCTCCGTTTTTGTTCGCTACGGCTCGTTTCTTCCGCACGTTCCTCTTTTTCCCTTCTTTTTTGCCGTCCGAGCGCGGGCGCACAACAATACGTCACAGCCGTTGAATATCTACGCAATATCGAACGAAACTCTCGATATACCGTCGTTTTATCGCGTCGCGTCTAATAGCAGGTATTTTCATATCATTGCGATCGCCCGATGATAGCTCGAAGAAAATTATAAGAATACGCACCTCGCGTAATTTCTACACGCATAATATTTATACGCGATTCAATCAAAGAATTCTCAAAAGAGGAATTTCATTAAAGCAAGTCTGCGTATTGGTAGGAACGAAGGAGCGATATGCGAGTGGATTGTCCGAGGGATGAAGATTCGACAGCGATATTAATTTCGAGGATCCGAATAGAAAAGATATCAAGATGTGTCGGTGATTGAACAGAAAGAGTGCATGAAGCGTATTTATTTATGTAGCGCATTTATTTGTTTGTGAGTAATTAATCTCTTGCGAATTCTGGGTCACGGTCGAGTGTATACGACGGTACCCGGCATAATCGACTCGCGAGGCAGCGAAATTAATTAAGCGCGATCACGCGTCTCCGCTCTAATTGGTGCTCGACATATATGAGATTAACACGTATACCGCCGTTGGCGACAGATAAAGATATATGGAAATTTAGAATCAAGGAACAGCAGCCCGCCGTTGTTTATCAGACGCACTTTTTCCACGTCATTGAGCGGAGGGGCTTTATGTCACGTAAAATTTTGCACTCTCGCTGCCCGTTATTCCTCTTCTCGGACAGAATCTTCATTTCTGCGCGAGCCTTGATTTATGCACCCTATACTTCACGTTCCTTCTTCTCGGAACGTATTACTCCGTTCCTTCGGGTATAACATGAAGACACAATCATCGCTTCTACCGACGGCGATCGCGAGAGTAACGGCCTTCCCTACTATCTCGCTCTTTTCTACCCTTTCTTTTTTTTTACGCTCGTAACATGTGCCAGACCGTTTCCACTATTTTCCGCCTTTTTTCTTCCCTTCGGCTCTCTCTGCCGGACTCCGGTTTTCCTCGCTCCCTGACGGAATTAGACTCGTGTAGACCCTTACTCGTCTTCTTAAATCCTTCAATGACTTCGCCCACATCAAAAAGCTTTTTTCCGAAATCCCGTCTGCAACAAAATAGCAAAATATTTCATTAGAAGGGCTCCTTTGACGGATGATCATTAAGAGATGAAGCACGGACAGGGCTCAAAGAACTCTTGTGAAAAATTCCAAGACTAAGGGAGACTATTGAAACTTATTTTCTGCAGATTTGCACGACTGTTAAAGCGGCTTTTCTAAATTGAAGTATTTGCCGCTTGTTTGTAAAATTTTTCGCAGAATTTTTGTTCCGATAACAATAAAAAAGAAAACAAAAATTTTACATACATAGAACATGAATATGCAATAATATTATTTCGAGTATTATTTACACATAAAAATCCGTTTTAAATTCATTGGTATATTATATACTAAAAAAATTATATGTATATTAGTAAATCATATATAAAATACATGTGTCTTAATTAAAATATTAAGGAGATTATTAATTAAAATACATGCAGCGTATCCGAGCGTATCGACTGTTCAGAATTGTGTGTTTTTTTTTAAATAATGCGCTGTTTTAATCCAACTGCCTATTAATTTTTTTTACAAGTACAGCAAGTACAATATTATTACAGAATTTGTAAAAATAGACCGCAAAGAGAGATAAAGAGAGAGTAAGACAGAAAATGTAGCTATATCTATTTAAAAATTTAAAAAATTGTATCAAATAAAAAATCTCTCTTCTACTCATCTATTTTTATGAATTATTATCTAATTTACGTGAATATAAAACGTGAGATCATGAAAGACGTAATAATTATCTTACGCAGTTACTTTAATTTCTGTCACGTCTCCATCGAAATGAAATTCATATCGCGCCGAGCGAGAAGAGACCGCATAGTTTCTAGGACTCAGCTGCACTGGCATTTGCATTTTCATCTGCTTGGAAATGTCGTCGATGTCTCGTTAGCGTATCTCCATCGAGGCGACGAGCGATGCATAAGTCGGGGATCATGGTTCCCCACAATGTTTCACGAGGTCGCTGGCAAGGACTCGGAGGCCGAAGGGGATGACGACCCCATTACGGAGACGCCGGCAGGGAGTGGAGAGAGACGGGAGGTCGACGATTCAGTCGTTCATAATGTGACAAGCCGAAGTTATCCCGTCGTTTTGCCGCTGTGAGTGTTATTCACTCATCGTTATCTATCGTCGCCGGTTTTACCACGAACTTGTCCAGCAGTTATGAAAGCCACTCGGCGTTCTGCAAGGACGACCTTTATACACTTGCTCATGTAGCGCATCGGTGGACGATCGGGTGCTTAGCCGCAGGGACTAGATACCTGTTCTTTTCCCTCCCCCTCCCTCCTTCTACCCTTTACTATGCACTTATCGCTCGTCCGCCTTATTAGCTCGCGCTATCTTCTTAACTGTTCTTAACACTGCTTTAACCGAGATTCCTGAACACTTTCCTACACCGTTGCATTTTCCGGTCTACGATTACGTTCAAAGTAGAGAGCAACTTGCAACTTTCGCCGTCGTATCATTTCAGGATAAAGAAAGTAACTCCGTTAAGGACATTTCTCTCAAGTGTATAAACTCAACTCGCGTAAATAACAGCATTTTTATGCTTTTCCTTTTTCTTCATCCAGCATTCATTCGGTTTGAACAAGATTCTTTTCTCTCCTTTCTGTCTCATGTCTCTTTTTACATCACGTAAAAGTGAAACAAGAGAAACACTGGACGATAAATAATTATCTTTTTATTCCTAAAATGAACAGAAGTGGTTGTAATCGAGAAATTTACGCAGTCTGACCAGATGCTGACTTTATCTACTGAGATATATTTTGTGATATAATTATAATGTTTATTGCGGCGTGACTTTTTTTATCATACTTCCAATTATTTTTTATGCTATAAGCTGTCATGAACACAAATAATATTTTTATTCGATTTTTAAGTATGTTTGGTTCAAATCGTGCTATTGTGGTCTTTAGCTATTTCACACTGCCCATCTCGTTTTCAACAATCACTGTACCTCGCCTCTTGCATAAGATCTTCCAATTATAATTCGCCACTTCCGTCAGATATCTCCATCATAACTGAGTCAAGTATTTCCTCTCCAGAATGACGTCCCTCCTTTTATTCTCCTTCTTTTTTAAGTAATCTCCATTGAAGCGATTGCCGTTGTGAATAGGTTCATTCAAAAGGTGTCGATGCAGTTAACTTAATTCAGGTGCTGATTGGGCGCATAGCCGGGGGAACAGTGATCGAAATAGAAGAAGAAACATATGTAACTGGAGCTGGCATAAAGGAGCGAAAAAGAAAAAGCCGCAAGTAGCTTGTAATTGTGCCGCATGCAGTTATAGCTAGTTCCGTTTGATAAAACCGACCAAACGGTAAAAGAGGGTTTCGATGGAAGGAGAATCAGCGGTTACCAGAATGTCAACGGCACAAAGGCTGGGTCAGCTCTGTCCCATCCCTTTCTTTCTCTTCCTCTCCCTTTCCACATCTCTCCCTGGTCTTGCCATCTGCAATTTGCCTCCCGCTCGGAATGTTTTCTATCCGAATTGTCTCCGTTCTCAGTTATTACGCTTCACTATGTATGTAAAGTAGAAATAATGCTTCGAGAGAGAGAGAGAGAGAGAGAGAGAGAGAGAGAGAGAGAGAGAGAGAGAGAGAGTTGTAATCGTGCATCTTTCGCACGTCGCTAAGACAAACAGTAAAATTTAATGTTCATGTCGAAACTAAATGGCCAAGTTGCCTCCATAGGGAAGATCAAATGTCCGAAGAGGCAAATAGGTACAGGTAAATAACATTTCTCGTTGCAAGGATAATTACTCGGGCCGCAGTTCGCGCGAGTTCACGCCGTGTGTCTGGAGTTTACCTCGCTTCTTCCCCTTCCTTTCCTCACCCTTTGTCTAGCCCTGTTTCTTGATGCTCCGGCAACTCCTCGTTTAGCACCACCGCAAATTAGCCTGCAACCGCGTTTTCCGCGTCCATCTACAAGCACTGCAGCGCGCGCGCGCGCGCTGTTTTCGTTTCAAGGTGAAGCACATGTTCTTTAGCCGAGACTTAATTAAAGGAACGCTATCTCTTGTGGAGATACAGCCCGCACTGCTTATTTAATTTTATGTTCATTAAATGTTTATTTAATAAGGTGAAAAGAATTATGCAAGGTTCAATCATTCTCGACTTGAAAGTGTTGCCAAAGTATAAAGAATATATAACGGCTGTGAACTGTACGCTTCTCTCGCCAAGTATGCCTTTGATATTACCAAAAATTTCCCGCTTTGCAAAAATTCGTATTAAATCAGAGGTGCAAAAAATAAAATAACTGTATATATTGTTATACGGGAGGAAAATGAATAGATGTTAGTAATAATTTTTCATTCGCTATAATATCTTACAACAAAACGCAATAACGTTGATGATAATTAATTCGCTAATCTCTGTTGTAAATGTGCACGGCTATTGAGTGCGCGACGAACCGTCATAATTATTAATCGAATTAGGCATCAATTAGACGGAATATCGATTAATTGCGCATCAGAATGTATCTTAGTCCATCCACAATCACGGCCGGCCGTCAATTGTCTGTGGCTTTAGATGATTGTGCGTTTCATAGTATAATTAATCATCTGACCATCCTGCCGATGAAACAACTCGAAGTAAATGTTTCTTGCGGGGTACTAGCTGCAAATTCCAAACTAACGAGCGAAGTCATTCGTGCGTTGCACTAATGTAAGATTAACGCATATATAATGATACCGAATAACAAAGTCATAACTGTTGTATAAAATTTTATTCCAAGATATAGAAAATAAAGCTAAATAAACTATTTAACTTTTCATTCAAATTATTAAATCCGACATTATTATGTGCTCATAAATTTTCCACAATTACAGTTTAATAATTTACTCCAAATATGAAACTTCGTTTCCGCAGTAAAATAACTAACTAACAAAAATTTATTGTTGATAATTTATGTGCTGAGTATTGCATAAAAATTGTACGATGTTAATTTGTTCGTAAATATTTGTAAGCTTATCGAGGAAACATATTCCGCTAGTATTTGTTGAAATATGTAAAGTAGAAGCAGCTATGCTTGCGGCTTTGGTTGTGGTTTGCTGTTATAGTTGGAAGATATATTCTTGGATAAGACTGTATGATAAAGATATATGCATCGAGCATTAATATTCAGGTCAGACCGAGCGTGAATTCTGTAGCAAATGTCGCGCTATACTGTAGCTCCACAAGCGCTTCTCAGGATGTACTCAAGTTATACTCGCTGTTTCGCAGAAACACACATTAAACGCCGTTGATGCCTCCTATTTACGGTTGTAATCGCGTCGTATTCAAACATCAGTATTTGTTGGAGCTGTTGTTATCGTCAGATCAATGCACACCCTCCGTTCCAATTTAAAATTCTAAAAACCTCTTTCAAGAAACTTTTACAAGACAATATTTAAAATCGATCGTATTTTTAATTTAGTCATATTTATTATAAATATCTGTTTCACCATCATTAAAAATATCGGTCATTTATTGTCTTTTTCTTGAGTTTCTTGAGTTGCCTGATTATCTGTTTTCTCTCTGTTCCAGAGAACATACCATCGACTGCACAATTACCACGTCTCCATAATCAGTCAGGTTTCTCACAGTGGTCCCCATGTTTGCCAGCCGGAACGCGGTGCATTTAGTTTCTAATGGAGCTTAACGACTAAGGATAATGACATGTTCGTTCCGCAGCAGCGAGCAGCCTCCGTCCGAAACGTCGCAGCACTGCCTCGTGCTAGTCCAAGCACCAGGCAATATTTGTTTTTCACTCCAACAACTACGGCAAACGTAACGCCGCGTTGTTTGCCGGAGTAGAACTTCGAACTAGCTACCGAAAGGATAGAGAACGTCTCGTACGTGTTTACCGAAGCGATGTTTATTCGTGAGCGAGGTGTTATAATCGAATCTGTAAATTAAAATTTATTGAAAAAAAAGTCAAAGATTTAAATAATATAATATTATGCTTGATCAAACAATCGCAAGTATTGCGTAAGACATCACCTCAATGAGAGATATTTTTCATCGTAGAATCAAGATACATTTATATTTTTTGAAACAACGCCATTACAAAGAAAAATACAGATTTTCTCTTAAAGATCTTTAGAAGTTCGCTATGGAAGAGATTTTTAACGCTGCTTTATGTTCCTCGCAGTTTCTTATTTTATGCAGATACTTTTCGGCACGGCAGTAATACGCTTATATAATACGTTTCGGAGAGAAGTCTGGAGTATTGATAATTATTATCTCCGTCGCGAGATTGCGTTGCCAAGAAACGCAATGTCTTACGATGTCTTATACAATAAAAGTAAGGAGAGAAAAATATAAAGGCTGCCTCGAGTCGTGGCAATACAGAAAGAGAATGGTTATCCCGTGTTTCTTCTTTTGAAGGAACCAATCTTTTGAATTCAGATTCTGAACAGAGCTATAATGTAAGCGAATAAATAAAATAACATATTTCGTTGAACCCGTTTCTGCGTTGTCATTCTTTTGGCATTTTTTCCTCTTATCTCAATTGCTTTCCTATACCGACCGAAGTCGTTTGCTGTCATCCATGTAAAGATAATATGCATAGTTTTTTATTCGTGACAATTTATTGCGCTCTCTGCATCTCTCATCAATCATTTTATCTTTCTTACAGTATTAGTTGCATGACCGAATTTAAATAATTTACTAGTATACTTTAAACAAATATTTATAACATAAAATGCATACATAAAATACGGTATTTCTTATGAATAATATCGTTTTTCTAACTATTCGGTATCAATACTTAACGCCATCAATTCCGACTATTATATAAATCTCAGCTTTAATCGCACTTTGAGGATAACACTTTACAAATTTTCACAGTGTAAAATCTCAAGCCCAATAAAAAACGCTTTGTATTTCCGGATGAAGATATATTTCAACAATCGCTCTTCAGTTTTGCTCTCGGGTACTTGATCGTGGATCTGTGCTTTTTCCCGCGGTGTAAGCGCCGGGTATTGTTCCCCGAGCGTGCATGACAAAGTTGCGGCATGCGTTCTCTCGATGAGTACGCGTTGAAATCTACAAATGCACACATATCTATGGCTCGTAACCGTGGCCCCATCCCCCTTCCCTCTGCCCCCGGGCCCTCACGCTCCACTTTCCACACGTAGCCCCTCCCCTCCGACCCGTTTTCGCGCGTATCCGTATCCGGGAAAAATATAGTTTCGGCCGCGTGCAAGTGCTTGGAGATGCGCCACCAAGATATACGATACCGACGCGATTTATCATCGTGACAATTTCGAACGGAGCACCCGTTTCGCAGCCACCGTTTTCCGCTCTACCCCCCTTTGACCCCTCGACATCCACTCGTTGTGCACGCGGCAGCTTTCGCCATCGCATCACATCGCACTCCCCCTCCCCCTGAACACGCCATCTCGTTCAAGAACTGCGGCAAAAGTTGCTTATATGATTAATCGAGCCTTTCCTGCCGGCTGCTGTTTGTGTGTATGTACGTGCAATGGAAACTCTTGCCGAAGGATTAAACTTCGTTTCCTTCGTGCCGCGGCAGATGCACGAAAGCGATCACTCGTATGCGGTCTGGTACAGACACATATCGATAACAGCGCAGTTTCGCGAGATATGTAATAATGAAGCCTGATCTAAATCATTCAGTGCAGACAGCTATTGATCAGCTCAAGTCCGGAAGAGATCTATCGGAACGAGACAAGGTGAATAATGACTGTTGGCCAAGGAGAAACACAATACATCATGCAAAATTCGATTTTAATCAAGAAAGATTTTATCGCGGTAAAAAGACAGTTATATATAAATTTCATAATTACTAATTGCAACGATCAAATTATTACAAATATGTTTTAAATTAATTATCCATCGAATATATAAGTTTGTTTTATCGACATTAAATTAATATCGATATTAAATTACAAATTGAGTACATAAACGTAATCATTAATATCTAAAGTTATTATTGCAGTAATAAAAAATAAAAAATTCTGTTAAATTAAATTTAAAGCGCAATGAATAGTGTGCATCTCTTTTGGAAGATAGCTTTACAATCTGTATTAATAGCACGAATAGAGGAAAAAGTTATATATCAATACGAGACTGGAGGATATTCGCTGTTTTTAATAAACGTCGCTTCGTTGCGCACATACCGTATATCTCAGTATCGGTTGCATCATAGGATTAATATACACGAGCCTCATCTTTCTCGTTGCGGGTAATTTTTCAATTTAATTAAAGACGACCATGCGCTATAAATACTCAGAGAAAGAGCGGATTTCTATCGGTATAACGGAAGCCGCCTATTCACTGTACCAAACGCGCTTTATAAAAAAATATCTGGCCGGTCGCGAAAATAGGCGTAAATCTCCGCCGCGAATTTCGCATTCGTTTTCCTTTTGCTCATGGCAGTATGAAGCACTAGCAGATCATTACCCCACCTTTTGTTCCGCCGCGTATATCAAATAAATGGGCAAGGATCGCGGGCGCGAAAGACTGGTGGCACAATGCGCCCGGTATCTACTATATTTTAGCCACTCTACTATCCGGGCGTAACGCAGACGGTACATATATACGCGATGGTCGCGGAATTTCAACTGTCGTAAACCTTTTTCATAGCTAGCCGCGGCTTTGCACGCGATTTCAACCGCGTACAAACATTTCTTCGTACATTTCAATGTTTCAATGAACCATAAGCATATTCGCATCCACGGTCTTGTTTGACGAGTACGGGTCACTGTTTGCGGATAATCTAGCATCCAGATCTACAAATTTGCGCGATTTTTCTCAAAATATAAAAGATAATTGCCGCGATTAGATAGAACGTGATTCACGACGTAAACTTCGAGAGCAATCGTTTTTAAGTGCTGATAGCGCGCGAGTGACATTACATATCTCTTAAAATCCGACAGGGTGAAGTTTATAATCCTAACGCGACGCCGAGGTATAACACAATCGTGTCGCAGCGCCAGCCGGCCGAAGTTCCCGGGATCAAAGTAATCCCGTTCCGGTCAAAGTTTTTTCTAATTGGCCAACGAGTTAGCCACCCGGCTAAGAACCGAGGAGGTCATGGAACGCTGCGGCGACGGCTTAGGCGAAAGAACGAACGAGCGTTTTCCACGAGTTTCCCGCGACGCTTTGTCGTCCGAGGAGCTCGTGGAATCTTCCAATTCGACTAAGAAACTCGAACGCCTCTGCAGCCAGTTTAATCGAATTCCACTGCGGTGCCAAGGACTTCGGGTCCTTGCTTCCGATCTATATCCCGTTCGTGATCCATATACACGTGCACCTACACGCGTTGGTGTGTACGTACGCGTGGTGTGACAACCCGGAAAAAGGATCGGATTCTCCTCCATTTGTTATCAGATCGGTAACTTCGCTCGTCGCAAAAACGATAACGGCCCCCGGATAAAAATCCCTTCCCGAAATTTCTCGAGGGACAACCCTTCGGTAAATACCTTCGTACTGTTTTTCGTTAAAGCAATCGATATCAGTGTAGAGAAGCTGTCTCGCGTCCTAAGTACCTTGGTCATTAAAGTATTTGGAGTATCACTCGGTAAGGAACCATTATAAACTTTTAGCCAGGATAAATAACAAGTAATTACATGGAAGTTATAAGCATTATTCTCCTTTATGAAATGATAAATTATATATAATTATATACATATATAAAAGCAAAATGTGCATGCATAATGCGTAATGACGTCATTATTTTGGCTAAAATAAAATTATTACAAAATAGTTTCTCACAGATAGCTATTCGAGAGCAAAAATAAAGAGAAGGAAATTGCATTATGTCGATACACTATGAGATAAACATTTTGACGTTCGAACGAATGTATGTCCGAGTATAGAATATATTTCGAAGGAAAATATTACGTGCAGTCAGGTCTCTGGTGCGGCGATCGTTATATCGATTGGCGAAAGAAAACGTACTAGTTGTACGGTGAGTTTCGTTAAAGTGCATCCATTTAGTTACGAAAGATTCAGTTTGAAAGTTGTAGCGGGCGGCGGTAAATGTGTGCGTTAACTTTTGATGATTCTTTGAAAATAAATGAACGCGCGTTCAGTTATGCGAGTAGGATGAAGAAACCAAACGGTCTTCCGCTTAAGAAAAATATTCTTTCGCCAAGTAAACTAAAGCAACGCGGAATCACTGACTCTCTAATTTCCGACATATAACTTGCTTTTGTTTTGACTCCACCAAACGATGACTCGCAGACCATCTTTATAACCAGGTCTGCATTAACTATATGTTTTCAATATCTTCATTTTGATTTCTATTCAAGTAGTTGAAAATGTAGTTCTCTTTATGCAGTTTCTTCAATCCCGAATTCATCTTTAGAGAACAAAACGTATTCGATTCAACGTAAGAAACGAGAAATCTCTCTCCTGCGGTGAGATTTATGTCCCTATATACGCGTTCTTTGAAATTTGAAGACTTGCCAAGAATGTATATTCTGCGAGTGGAATATTCTCTCGATATATCCTACATCATGTCATCGCAGAAATTTATCACGTAATAAAATTAAAAGCGCACTGAAATCTTTGTGTGAAACATACAAGAGATAATATACGTTTTAACAGAAAATTTTGACTGTAAATTTTTCCATAAATTCTTGCGCTATTCGTTAGAAACCCCGTTACGCAACATCGTGATTTATATTCCAGCAGGGTCGATACATCCATTTCGATCAATCGTAAATTACAGGTTATAATGTTAACGGGAAATTTTTTCCCCACTCGACTAATGACTTTATTAATCACAATTTTCGAGACGGTGTTCTTCTTCGTTAAGGATCTTCGTTAAGGATCGCGCTCTGAAAGTTATCGCGTTTACCTTGGAAAACGTTGTTACTCGCGACCAATTACCAAGTTTCATGGAAGTGATTGTTATAATTCACATTTATCATTACTATTTATACTCGTCAAAAGTTTTTACGTCAGAAATAGGTGCAACTGCATACTAATTAATTATAGAAAACTCGTCTCTCAACGCGATCGTTAATTATTTTCCGCGGCGTCTCGTCCCGGCAAAGGATGGTAGTGTTGTTTTTCCTCGTTCTTTTCTTACCTTTCCATTCGCACCATTTCCATTCCAGTGCACCAGGACTAATCTACTTATACGGCATGTAGCCAGACCGCGTGCACGTATTCCTCTCTGTTCTTTCGGTCGTCCCTTTCAGGGACAGGCTGACTCTGGTGAGTACTAACGCTAATAATATTAAACTCCTGCGTACATTCGGAAGTGAACGCTGTCAAGCTGATCACTCGCGTCTGACCCTCCTCAGTTGGCTTTTTCACAGACTTGGTTTAACAAGCGAGATTCGGCACCCGTGAGTGGAAAATATTCTTACAAATGGTAAATCAATACAGATTCTATTATATTTTCGCTATTAATGTCACAAGCCATTATTTCCCTGTACGCTTCTGATTAATATCTGTTTTACGTGGCTATTTAAAAGGTAACATTTAAAGACATTAGAATCATTAATCGAAATCGTCATATTTAAAATTAAATGTTTTAAATACGAGAAGAATTAGTTTTCACGAGATTCATAAAATTATTATCCGTGCTTGATCGGAGTCTGCTTTTACGCGTGTGTGTTATATACCATGCAAATGTGGTCGTACACTCTCACGTTCATGCATCCCGCCTCTAACGAAATTGACTAGAGAGTCGGGCCAGAGTTATGGGGGTCGGTGCCAATAAAGTTAGGCTAGAAAGCGGAAAAGTTAAGCAGATATGCATCAAGGTACCTTCTAACACGGTGAGCTCACAGAGGTGTTAAAACTGTAAAATGTCGATTTATATACATACACAGATAATTTCGATTTAAATTTGGTTTATTTAAGTTCAGTTTGTCACCTATTACTTTAATTATGCACAATCCAATCTAATTTACAATTAAAACGAATTTTTCTTTTAAATGTATAAAGAGAGGTACGCGAAAAATCTTAAAAACAAAAGCTAATGGTTTGCAAAGTTGCAAATGCTTTTATTAAAACTTCTGTGTTATCTCGCGAGAATGAGCTTTTTTGCATCAAGCGGATTTAAAATAGTGAAATGAATTCAGTGAAGAGTCGCATGTTAATTTTATACATTAAACTCACGAAGAACATTTAATGTATTTTTTAATATCGTTTTAATATCGTTTTACATATATATGGTTTAAAAATAGCTCAACGTTATGAAATAATAATATCATCGCGATTGAACTAAAAATATACAATAAAAGCTAATTCGTTTAAGAAAAAATTATACAGTTGATACGAAAATACAAATTAACAAGTCATTATTTTCTGCAATATCATAATGTCACTCTCGAAATCTTCAGTACACTTTCGGAAATGAACTTTAATTTCCCGTGTCCCCAACGAACACCGAGAACAATCGCTGTATGAGACGCAAAAAGGTGATATATCGCGCCTTCAACGTCAGGGCGCACTCGTGGATAAACTAATATCCTACTGACCGTTATCTGTTAATTAAGGACGCTTCTTGCGCCCAGCGGAGGATATCTCCGTTAAATTTGCACCGCACGTAGACGGCATACGGTGAGTATCGGCGAACATGTGTGGGTGTACATGTGGAGCTGACTTGTGCTCATTCCCGCTAACTCGTATAGGACGATCTACGTATGTTAATATCTCTCTAGTGTGGTCCGGCGCCGTTCTGCCTCGCCCTACTACCCGTACGATCCGCCAGGGATTTCGGTACTCAAGCCGAGTTTCGCGTAACGTTTCGCTTATCCGCGACAGCTAAGGCTTAAATTATACGACGCGATGCGCCAGGCCGGAGAAAGCAATTAAACAATTGCTGCGAATTTACAGGCGACAGCGATAGCCGCGGTCTCATCGTTTCTGAACGGATGCGCCGGATCGAGCGAACTATAGGCGACGGACCGGCAAGACTACGTTTTGTATTCAAAATATGGAATTACATACACACAATTCGTCTCGTAATGGCGAAAGCCTTCGCGATTGTATTTCGCGTAAAAGCTTCTGCTCACTATTGCAAAATTGATTGTATTTATTTCATATATATTTATAAAGAATGAGTTTCCTAGATATATTATTATAACATAAAGAGAATAGAAATATATGTTATGTTAAAAATAATCCTATTAATTCGTACTCGAAGCAAAGATAAATATAAATATACGATAAATATATTGTTGGTATAGATATTTTTGAATTGTGAAGTCAGTTTTCCGAAGAAATTTAATTAGATCGTGACCAAATTGTCGTCTAAGAACATTCCTCCTTGCATATTACAATTTCATGATTTAGTAATTAATGAACAATAAGTATAGACTCTCTGTTGCTCTCGCCTTTACATTAAGTAACAACAGGATGTACTCACATCTAAGGATAAGGTGTTGCATCACGCGCGGTAGTGTTACGTACGTGCAAGGGCTTCCGAAAGCACGCTATTACCCACGCGAACGGCTATTGTTTCCCGATAATACAGCCGCGATTCGGTTCTGATAATCGTCCCTCCTCGAAAGTGGAACGACCGCGTGCTTTTACCGCGGCGTCGTTTCCGCGCATTTAAGACTACATAAAATCCCGACATAGCGCGCATTTACGAATCAGCGACGCTCTTTTTCTTTTTCTCATCGTCGTCCGACGTGGCGCTTGCTTTGCAACCACTTTATTTTATGCGATGGTAAACGATAAAGCGTTTTTGTCAGAGCGCGCTTAATTACTGACTTTGGCGAATTTGCGCCAACACGTACGCGCACGATTGCTCGACGATTGACGGCGACTGTCAATTTGGAGGAGTAACAAAAGCGCGAATTGTATATTCTTTCAATTACGCATATGTATACATTAAAAAACTACTACTCTTATCATAAATCAGAATTTTACGTGTATGATTCCGAAATAAACTTTTACGGTGATTTATCACTGTTTTGCGGACATTGCCGAGCTTATTGCGATACTTATAAACTTACAATGTTCACATTATCCGCAGCCGTGCGGAACTATAAATCCGTAAGTCTGTGACAAACGCGAGAGATTTGACACTAATAACGGGAAGTTAATGCGACAAACAGCGACAAATAGCAATTAGAATACGCAAGCAACGAGATAAATGTAAAAAAAAAAAAAATTTCCATTAGCCTCCATCTCATGAAAAAAGATATCCACGAATTATCGATAAATATTCGCGTTTATTACGAGCAGCTTTCACATCGGTCTTCGTATTTCATTTTACGACGAATGCCGCGAAACGTTAATCATCCAACTTCTCGTTATTATTACGTCTCCACTATTCTCGCTCATCATCAAGGTGCATCGTTCTCCGTTAGCCAAAGTCTGGAATACGCGGCGATATTCGAATATGCGATGCTCCATTATAATGCATACGAACGCGTGTACGAGCATCGTAAATGGGCAACCGGCGAGTCTTCGGCATACGGGAAATTGAGTGGTACGCGAAGAATCGTAGAAAACCCTGGCAGTCAATCCGAACGAAATGGCCGAAAGATATGACTCGTCTGTGGCGATCGTTACGAGTTCTTCGATTATCCGGCATGGAATTACGGACAAACCGCCAAACGAAATTGATACGTGGCTATTTTATTGTCTTCTATACAATCTATACAATATATCTCTACTATTTATGTGCGTTTATATGTATGTATGTCTATATAATTTTACGAAATCATATTTAGAGTAAAAATTACATTTACAATATATAGTATATTTCGTAAATATAGTTGGTTTAGAAAATATTAGATTTAGAAAAAAATAAAATGTATATAAATCACTTTCGTGTTTTTGCTACTTGTACTGACATAAATTTGAAATAAAAATCATTAAGTAAAACCATCATATAGAAAGCTCACCCCCACCCCACATGCTGTCTGTAAACATTTTACATTATTGCGATTTTTACACATTATTTTGTACATTGTATCAAAGTTGCCATTGTGTACTACGTATTTCCCGGTATGTGTTTTCTATATTTTTCTGTTATACGGTTCTTCTTGTGATGGAGCATCTGAGCTCGTGACATAAAATCTCCGAGGAGATGGGTAACTTTATCCTGTCTTCCTCGTAACTCGTATAACCTCGAATATTACATCTGACGAGGGCAAAATAGAAAAGACGAATATTTCTTTTGCTTCTTACTTTTGTCACATGTCGCTCTTTTGGAACCTTTCAATGCTCTCCTTTTGCATTTCTTCGACTCACTAATACTTGGCCGGTATATACAGTTCCAACATTCTTTGTGCATTATTCAAATCTTCCGTGACATGCATACGAAGCATATAAGAATCTCCCTTTCTCCTTTCAAAAATAGTCCGTTTTGCCGAGATTCAATTTCTTTTTTTGCTACAATATGCCGATTTATTGTATATATATTTATTGTATTTTTTTTCACTACTATTATTTTCTTTAAATGTCAAATTGGAATTTTGAGCATAATAATCATTGAACACCCACGTTAAAAGATCATCGAAATATTAAATATATTAAAATCAGAACAAAACATCAAAAATTCAGTCTTTATCATTAAATAAAATAGATTCTTCGTTTCACGTTTTATTTAATATTTTATTCATATTTCGCAAAAATATATATATATTATTTTTTTCATACTAACGATTTCACATGCCGATTTCATCTGTGTAATTATTTAAACGAACGATTTTGTTTTTCCCATGATAAATCACGACAAATATATTTTCACGAACTGGACGATTATTGCCTAGTTTTACTACAAGTTCTTGATGGCCCTTCTTTCAGAAATTTTTCCCTAATATGTAAGTCTGCTACATAAATTGTCGATATCAATCAATAACATTTTCTCATCGTATTTTCCAGTTAGTTTCCGCTAAAAATAAAGTCGGCAACGAGATTCCTTAAGCTCCAAAGCCGACGAGCCGATATCCCCCCATCGATCTGCAAGCGGACGAAACACGAGTAACTCACGGCGGTCTTATTTACCGAATCACAGATTCGCGCGATCGTTCTTCCGAGTTGTCAGGTGGATCGAAAGTTTCCAAAGAAATATTTCTTCCCTTCCCCAAGTGTGCCGACCTCGCGGAGGAATTTACCCGGAAAACATTTCCTTCCACTTGAGGTGCTCCATGCCGCGCCGTGAAAGTCCTACCTTAGCGAGTAGGAAGTTCCAGCACGTCGAGTAAATTATGGACCTTGAGTAGCGACACGCGTGATTCCCAGTTCGACCTGACGCACGCGCACGCGAGTATGCAGGGGCGCCGAGGCCGAAGGAAACTGACCTGCGATGATAAACGAGCGGCCAGATCGACCGATCGTAACTTCTTGCGCCGCGCTTTCCTTCCTACAAAACGTTGCACTTTGCATCCACGCTACACCGAATCGAGAAGTGGTGCACGTCATCTGGTAATTTATTATTCGTGTGGGCGCAGCGAGTTTTTAGTTCCTGCGCCGATAGGGACGATATCGTTCACGCTGCCGCTTTACATTCGTAAATTTATGCATCGCGGTTCTCGTACAAATTCAACAAAAGTACAGATAACTTCTCTTCGCGTATTAGCGAAGTGGGTATATTATTAATATTTTAATATTAATATGTAAATATATTATATAAGATCTATCTAATATCTAATGTTTTCTAAGAATATCACGCATATAATAGTATGTTGCGTTCTATCAGAGTTTATTGATTAATTGATGAAATACGACATCACAAAAAGATGATGATTTTAGATTCCCCCTCCCCGTAGTTTTTGTTATTTCTTATATAATTGATTAAAAAGTGGTTTGATAAGCAACAATCGAAATAAACTTGAATTATTTCTACTTTAGAAGATATACAGGCAGTAAGAAAATTTAAAAGAAAAATTTTATTTACGTTAAAAAAGCGTAAAAATTTTACTTCCGCGTTTATTATGTTTTCTTTAAAGGTGTCACAGAATTGAGAAAGGCACGATTACCAGAGAGGGGCAAGAAAAAGAAAATACATTTTATTTGCCAAGGGCGACTCGTGATCTTTCAAAAGTAAGGAAGTCCCCGCTGCGAATCGATTTTTCTCGATTCCATTCCATCACCTCCGTTAGTTCTATCAATGTTGTTTACCGCCGCTTCTGTACGTCCCTTTTTGTTCTATGTCAGAGAATCTGCAGTAAGACCAGTCGTAATGGAAGAAGGCGTCTTTCGAGAACGAGAATACGGAAGTCACTGCGACGGAAACGCAATATTTTCCTCTTGAAAGGTGTGTACCGAGTCGCGTCAATTCAACTGCGAGAACTTGCCGTGTATCTTCATTCGCCTCTTACGACAGACAACAGTCGTGATATATTCCGCAAGCTCGCTCGAGACTTTAAGGTACGAGCGGGACAAAATTAAATAGAACATGTAACAGGCTCCACACTATTTTCTATACCTACACCATCTCCCTCGAGCTGTGCAATGCGAGAAGATTATGCCGAACCTGTTACGCGAGTTTATCTAAACTCGTACGAACGTTTCAATGCAGTTTCAGAGCCGAAACTATATGGTACAACCCGTTTTTTTTTTCGCAAGCAGCGCATTGTATCCGAGAATACATTTCATGGGGCATACAAAACTCTGTGGTCACGCGACTACAGAAAGCTAAAACTTTCGTTTATCCCAGCATTCAAACTAGATTTTGCGGTTTTGAAAAATAGACGGTTTGCGCGTTCAATTTTATTTTCTATTATATCTAAAAATCGTTTTAATCTTTCCGCTATATTCATGACAAAAGAGACACTTTTTGCGCATCTTTATGAATCATAAAAATGATATATTTTTGGAATAGATAATAGATGATTACACTTGAAATTATTTTATAAAATGAATAAACATATAATTTTTATATGAATTAAAAAAAATACATGATCTATGCAGTGAAAATTGAATACAAAGATAATATATGCTGAGAATCAAACATTTAAATAGAAAATATTAACTTAACTTCTGTGGCAAAAATTAACTTTTATACAGAACATGAAAAATATGATTCATTTATATTTCAATAAAAGTATTAATTTAGATTACAAATAACTCATCGTGTAATTTTTTTTATCCGTTTAGCATTGGAAACAAAATATTTACAAATCTCTGTTAAATTTAATTACTATTGCTTATGGCATTTTACTTTATACCATGTTATTCAATATGTGCACGAACAGCAAACTAATCAATTACAGTTTCCGTTTACAATTGTTATTCAAGGAGTGCCGGCGCGGCGAAATTATTTTCACTGATTTGTAGCAGAAATTGTCCGAGAGATTTGGAGATGCAATTTGGATGATACCAGCCGTTTCGGTTAGGCAATCATGGAACGGACGCTGTAATTGTCGAAGTTCGATTCGAACAGTAAAGGAATATCCGGCTGGACAATCATGCTAGTCGCCGTTAAAGCATCGTACGTAAACACATGAATGTCAATAATCAATTGTCAAGCTCACTATATTATCGCTAATAAACATGGTAATCTATAGCAAGAGTAGATTATAAAACTGGCGTTATAGCATCGTGAATATTGAATTTAATATACATTATATAACGTAATGAATCGTCGAAAGAACGTCGTTTATGCAAACTTCATTGTAAAGCAAATATTTCCAACGTTGTCCAACCAGTTTGCTATCAAATTCGTATGTTCTAAAAGATTATAAAAAAGCCTCGTCCGCGGATTTATAATAATCCTTTTAACTATTAAAATAATCCTCTCGCCGAGCGAGATTCATACAACGGCAATATCGAAAACAAAAATATATATTTTTTTAAAGTATAGAATATTGTTCCATTTTACTCAAATTCTGTTTGCGGTTTATACACGTTAACTATTATTAATATCTTTTTTAAGCTTCCCCGCTCATTTATCAAAATATATATCCCGAAATGTGAATAAAAGCCTTTCTGCAAATATATATCCGGTTATCGCGCATTACTTTTTCGATTAAATACACATCTCGGCGGTTAGCAACCAATTATCCAGATTACACAGCGGTGTCGAGAGCCTCGTGAAAATCGGGTCATCCATAGGCCGTGCGAAGATCGAGTTTATATCGATCGTGTTCTACCGAGCGATAAATAAATGCGTGCAGTTATCGCATATAGTGCGTGTGTGTGTGTGTGTGTATGTGCACGCGCGAGCATGCACCCTGGTGATTATTCTTGCAGCGTTCGTGGTAGCGAATTGCACATATAAATATTCTCATGAGTGCAATAGAATCGACCCCGATCTACGGGAATACATGCGATCGTACGTGCTGTCGCGTCCAATTGTGGCATACGTTTAGCGAGTGATACTAGCAAGGGGGTTAATTTTAATTTCGACCTATAACAACCGCGTCTGCACATCTCTCGTGCTATAAACGAGGTCGTGCGGCTTATCGGACGTAATTTAATCGCGATGCTTTCACCAGATCTTCCGCGTCTGTATAGATTGATCCTGTGTCATTTCTATTTTTTTTATTTTTAATTTTTTTCTTTTTTTCTTTCAATGGGAATCCACTCGTATTACGCGTGTACGCAAATACATTTGTACGCTCGCGACAAAATAGAGAATAAAGTTTTATCGTTTATTTGCATCGCTAAAGCTTCATTTACGTGAAGCCCTTCATTTATCGCGTGTAAAATATCGTTTACACGTCGCGTTGTACGCATCGTAAAATCGCTATTTTACTCGCGTACGAATATCCGCAATTGAATGTAATGGTACTTGCGACAGGAAGAAGAGAATCACGGTCTTTTATGATCGAGGACGATTATCGGGACACCAGAACCGCGATTGTCAAATCCCATTCATCCCACCGCGCACTTACCGGTCCCTATCGGGTAAACGAGTGCGAAAAGTATCGGTGCGCCGATAAACGAGTTTTATTGGAAATAAAATGTCGCGACGGTCAACTATAAACTTCCGTTGTCTGTCCCGTGAATAATATACCGTTGCGTTGGCGGACGCGATACCGGTCGCGATCGATCGTGGCGCCCGCGATACCTGTGCGCCGCCCGCGCCGACCACGCGGGCGTTAAAATTAAATTACACTCGCTCCGGGAGACACCGTCAAGAAGTATGGGCTAGCTTTTTCAAATGGCGCAGAAAATCAATGCAGAGCTTTCTCTCTGCCTTCGTCCACGGGGGCACCGATCGCGTTCGACCGGCAATCGATGCAAATCGAATCTTCGCCGAGCGTTATCGAGCAACACTGCAGTCAGCGATTCCGGCGCGGTCGTTAATTCTCTTTCGAGGGTAGAATTTTTCAGCAAATCCAGATGAAAATAATCGAGACAATTAACGCGCGGAAGGATCTACCGTGCAAATGATCCATGAGTTGCTCAGGAAGCGATGTAAAAAATGTACATATATATATACCTATACCATCCATAATTATATAGACTCCGTAAACCGCATCGACGATAATTTAGCGAGCGATCCAATATACCTGAAGCAATTACGGATGATCGTGTGTATCTTATGTGATTTTTGAGTGGCAAAAATAATTTTACCACGCGCAATTTATCTCCGGCGACTAAAACGAATTCCGATGTTCGTGATTCGGTGCGCTGTGTTCCGCGGGAATTTACGGGCCGGGCATAAAACACTCCTTGTAAACGGGTACGTAATCGCGCGCGCCGGCCACTGCAATAATTATTACGGACGACGACGGCCGCCGTTTTGCGGCAAACGGGCTTTGCGACTGACATACTCGCTACAGCACCGATATATTCACGGTCCACGCGGTAGGTGTACGACGTCGTAGATCATTATTTAGCATAGCTTTCTCGTCGTAAGGCGGAAAATGGTGTGATAATTCTGCTTCGGAAAAGCAACGCGCAAATGGCATCGGCGAAACCGGGAACTAACGACGATGACCTCGTCACGTGCGTGCAGCGGTGTCATAGTTTTCTAGGCTTGACCCCAAGACTGCTGCCACGACAAGGATTTATTATCATCGACGCGAGACGCGAGGCAATGACGTAAAAAGTGATGAATCGCATTCTCTTCCGCGTCACGTGACGCTCCCGCGGGACGCGCACCACGGCTTTCTAATACGTTTTAATTAATCGTCGCGCGATTAATTTATCATTACGCCGCATATCATCGCTCGGCCAACGGAGTTTAATGCCTGGCAGCTTTATTATTTTTAGAAGGTCGGGAACTGCGAAAGATGAAGAACCAGAAGATCAGATAGCCGTAGCCCATATTTAAGACGTTATATGAAAGCACGACGGAATTTCTCGCGCAAACATTTACTTTGGCGCCTAATTACGGGGTTATTTGAGATCGAGGCTATATTGAAACTGCGCACACATGAAGACGTAGCGAATAGATTATAGTTAGTTAATAGCAGAACTCTTCTTCATTTCGAAGCAGACTTACTTGCGCTCGAAACTTCTTAAATATTGTGAGAATGGAGATAATAAAAAACCGATTAGAGGTACGTTACATACGAGAATATTAAAAAAATGTATAGAATTCAGTAAAGAATCGGGTAAAAAGTTCAGTAACTGGACGAAATCGAATACACACGCTTCTATTCGTGACTCACGCATGTGAGTAACTGCTATGAATAAAGCGGTTCGCGATTACGTGTTCGGCTATTGTTTCAGGTAACAGTCGCGTGTGCTTTAATAAACTGTTTTGTACGATGTAGCGAGATAATAAGCAGCGAGATTCGAGTGTTAATCGTCAGCATGTAGGTCGCGATCGATCAACCAAATTAAGCAGCAAGATAAGATTATTAATTAGAGAAATTAACATCGATATGCGAGCACGCATGTTCACACACATGGCAGAAATGCATTTAATATATCGTATCAAAATATGCAGAAAAGCGCATGTTATCTCGACTAATAACCAGGCTTCGCAATATATATATTCATTAAGTATAATTTAACTTCCGTTTACTGCAGTCGAGAAATAATATTATATGTACGTGTGTGTTGATTTTCAATAATATTATGAAAACTAATTATATATTCTTATAATGCTTCAAAAAGCCTCCCTCATCTGGTTACATTCTGAAAAGTTTAATTTAGTTCAGAAGCGTATTTACATATGTATATCGTACATCCTTGCTGCATTGTCCAGCTATACTATATTATAATATAATAATATGAAAAAAATAATACGTGACTGCAACACGTGGATTAAGAAGTACATTCTATCGTGTGTATGCACGTGATCTAAAAGCTATTGTTTGGATAACATGAGCATGACGAGACACACGCTCGGATATTAACGTATACGAACAACGTGGACAATGCGACGTTTATTAATATTTACCTACGTGTCATGCAGATCGCTGGCTCGGTGACGCATCGCGCTCTTATTAAATATTTAATACTTTAATCGCGCGGCAGTGGCGGCGCCGCGCCGGGAAAAGGATTTTGCGGGTGTGAAATGTGTGCGCGTATGCACGCGTCTGTGTGCGTGCGTGTCGGCACTAAGCGGATCAAAACGCTGAGAAAAAAAAATTTTTTTAATCGAATGCGCGCGTCCCCTGTTGCGCGGCTCGGTGTCGGTGACTAATTAATGAAAATTTCAGGCCGCACCCTGTCTCGCCTCGCTCGCTAGAGCGACGGTAACGAATTAAAGAGTTTAACATCGTCGGTGGCCAAATAACGCGATATGATTAATTAACTCGCGGTGCACGCGCGCGCGCGGATGCGCGTTTCATCGCCTACTTTTGTGTCTCCGCCAAGTGGTGCCGACGCTCTTCCCTTTCGTTGTTAATCCGACGACGAGGCGCCTTTTACGATCTACGCCTCTAACGCGATTGTGACATTAAAAAGTCAAACGCGAATGTCGCCTTGTCGACGTCACGACGTCTACCGTCGTTCGCGAAAAAGGAAACTTGGATAATAATAACAAATATTGATACGCAAGATTCGTAACTATCGAATTAAAGCTGGAGCACTTATTAGAAGCACTGCACTGTTAAATATTAAAAAACGAAATTTAAACCAGTAGTTACCAGTTGAGTTACATGACATTTTGTTATTTTTAACCATGCGTGTCGAAATTTATTATTTTAACACAAGACAGTATTATTTTAACTGTATTGGTTTAGTTAAATTATCATTGTTTTAGTTAAATTAACGATATATTGAGTAGGAACAGTAGCGACCTATCGGAATGGTTAAAAATGACTAAAATTGAGTATAATTTGATACTAGAAATTGAACGGTGTGCTGAACGATTGATTAGCGAGTGTCGTTTAACGTTTTACCAGTATTTTTTAAAATAAAAATAAATCTCGAGGTCTGCGTATGTGTGAACAGAGAGCCACGCGCATTTTTTACTTGGAAAGACAAATTCTGACTATACGCGAGTCGTGTATCTCTGCTCTGAAATTTTTCACCGTCTAGTCTAAAGCGACGTCGCGGGCCGCTTTTAACAGGATTTTATCAACGTTCCCAAAGTAAATGTAAAAAATGTCGAAGCCGACGATATACGATTACTTAGTTTTGCGGCACAGCGGCGGCGTCGGGAAATATGAGAGCCCCGGCGTGCGTAGTAATAATTCATGCCCCCGTCATTTTTGCTTCTCCCCCTCCCTCTCTCACTCCTTCTACGTAATATCACGCTACCGTACGCTGTGCTCGCAGCCAAGATTTTCTATTCTACGTGTTCATCCATCATCGTCCGTGCTACCGGCACGCTGTCTCGATATGGCCTCCGTTGCGGTTGCGACTTAGCAGTCATATACCGCCCCCGCGATATTCGGAATCATTTCTCGAGGATATAATAATGCTGCCATCCCGAAGCAGTTTAAAAGTCGTTTAAAATAGTTTACATGCAAACTTAACCGACTGATCAAAAGCCATTTGCTCAAGAATGCTCTTGAATAATCTTTTTTTTTTTTTGCGTACATTTCCTCAACAAAAGAATACTGTTTCTTGTAATCTGTGCTACGTGCAAAAAATTAGATGTACTATGCCATTCAACACTGCTTTTATCCACATTCAGAAAAAACAAAATAGCTTCGGCAATTATAATGTAACGCCTTTGAAATTTGAGTACTCGCAACAGTTTTACAAAGTCATAAGAACGAAAATAGTACTATCAAAAGATAGTATATATACATATATAATGGCAATAACTAATATAACGAAAACTATCAAAACATAATCATGGAAATATACATGATGTTGAATATTAATATTATTAGATACATTAATTAAATAGAGAGAAGTGCAATCTCCGGTCGGGCTGGATCATGGTAGCCTAATAATATTATAATATTTTGGTGCAAATAATAATAATTATTATTAGGCTACCATGATCTAGCCCGACCGGAGACACTTCTCTTTACTTAATTGAGAATCAAATCGGTCCAGTTTCACTTATTATTAATTATTGCATTAATTGTATATAACTATTGAATTATAATAAAAAAGTGAAATAACTATAATAGTTATTTCATAGATTTGTTATAAAAATTATGTTCTTTCGAGATGTAGACAAAAATAAATATATAAACTACTGTTAAATAGTGGCATAACTAAAGTATATAATTGTATGGACTTATTATAAAAATTATATTTTTTCGACTTATTGGTAGACATACATAATGACTCGTTATAACACTCTGTTTGTATCAATAATAATTTGTTGGTTTAGCATACAAAACAATTCTAAATTGAAAATTAAATAGAAAAAAACAAGGCCAATAAATGAGCATTAAAAAATGTTGCAATTCTAAATTATTATTTTCTCATATTCCATCCTATATCATATTTGATACAAATAATTAATTATGCTTCCTTAGTTTGTGCAACATGTTTCTTTTGCATTCATACTTTACGATACATAGGGTCTGTTTTCTATTGCTGAATTAGCTGCACTAGTTCAGAGTTTATCTTTTTCCTTCCAAAATATGCAGTAAAAAAGATAAACTCTGAACTACTCGGAACTAGTGCAGCCAGTTCAGCAATAAAAAACAGACCCATGGTTGATGCGTTATTTCTCTTCAATTTTTTTATTTCTGATACTTTTTTTTCTCCGAATGCGGACAAATTATCCGCTGGAGATTCGTCTCGGAAGAAAATCGCTGCACATCAAAAACAACCTTAATTCGCGTTTCCCCTCCATTCCTCTGAGAGTCAACAGCGATTTCTCGTAAGGTAGAATCGCCGAGTAAAGTAGGGCAGACTTACCGCAACGGGGTGGACCGCGAACGTCGCCGTCGTCGAGGCTTCTATGAGCCGATGAATCATCTGCTCGTCTATCGATCATTCCAAAGTTGGCAAAGAGAATCGTAGACGGGAGGCAGGTAACGAATATGACGGCGCCATAGACGCGTCGGAACACCCGTGACGTCACCGACCGAAACCGGGCGACCCACCGTGCGAATGGATTAAGCCGCATTAACGACGCGATAGCGCGTCGACGCGCTCCGATATCTCCGCGTAATTATCTGTTGGACGAATACTAAACAATCTTCCGCGTGACGCTTCCGTCAAGCCGCAAATCGCACAAAATTCAACGAATATCGAACGAACGAGGCGACGACGCGACTCGCCGACCGTTCGCGTCGTCACTAGGAAACGTGAAACTGGCGCGGACTCGGTTCGGTTCCGCTGCAAATTCAGAGGGGTGAGGAATATGACTCGACGCCGTCGGTAATGACGCACGACGCGCCCTACAGAATTATTAATATTAAAATATTATGTAATTATTAATATGTAAAATAAATTTTACATTATTGTATGTTTTATATATACATACATAGAAAACAATATTTGGGTGGAGTTCCGAACCACCTGCTCTGATTTCGATGAAACTTAGTAAAAAGCTTTATTTCAGATTAAAATGAAAGCCTTTAAAAGGAATTTTGGCAACTTCTATGATATAGCCATTTTTTTAAGATAAAATATATATCAAGGTCAAAGTCTGGAAGTTGCTCCCTGAACTAAATAATTACCACACTCATCATTGTTTTTTACTATTTTAGCTTAAAAAATGGCTTTCTTATACGAATCGCCAAAATTCGGTTTAAGGGCTTTCAGTTTAACCCAAAATGAAGCTTTTTATAAAGTTTTATTGAAATCGGAGGTGGACCGTTTTTAAAACTTTATCCCAATATTTATAAAATTATAAATAAAATTCTATTCTGAATACTCAAACTATAGATCGTCTAACATAAGCCAGACGTTCATATAATTCATTTATCTTATTCGTCGTATACATGTAAACAATGCTAAAGCGCGAAATCCTGAATTCTCGGGACAAAGCGCAATTTTATTCCCGGGCGTGGTATTAGCGCCTCAAATCGAAACGGATTTGCTTACAGATTGCGCAAACAAATTCCAGTAGTTCGTATTCCCCGCTCTGTATTCTCTACTTCCTTTTTCTTTCTTTGCTTGCTTATAAAAGAACGGGTAATCCGATATTTAAGATGAGTGCGACAGGAAGTAGAGAAACAGGTCTTAACAATCTCCGATGGCACACTCAACTCGGAAGAAGTAAAATAATCCGAATTCCTTCGACTATAATCATTTATATGGATTCTCCGGCTATCTGGCAGCAACGTGATTGTTAACATCAAAATAAATGAATTGGAAAAGTAATAAAATTCTTAACTTCAAAGCGTCAAATTACCGTGCGATCGCACTTGTTAGTATAAAATACGATATAATATTCATATAATGAAACTCTAACAAAAAGATCTATGCATAAAGTTCTGTAGGAATAAAATATATTTTTTTAAAAATAGAAAAAAATGAGAACAGGATTGCTTCGAGTAAAACGGTGAATATTTTTATTTTAATAGAGCCGATAAATCGCGTTGACCGAAATCTACCGCGACTCGGTCAATCGCACGTGAATTGAATCACTTAGAAAATGCAGCCTCATGCACATAATGGTGGTCTCGCGATGGCTTCTGCGACTTGCTCGTTATCCCAGTTCACGCGGAAGGGTGCATACGAAATTAATTTCTTGCGCGTGTGTACGCCAACCGGTATCGATCGACGACCGGGGGTCCAGGAACAACGGCCAAGTGCGCTGAAACGACGCGTATCCTCCCGATAAATTATAAAGGACCTGCCGCGAAATGACGCCGAACGACCGTATTCCGCGACTGGAACGAATGGTGGAAATACGACTTCACTTGTTAGAAAGACAATGACGTCGCGCCGCGCCGGCCAAGAGCGCGAGATGTTTTAAGCGCCAAAACGTAAAATACGTCTTACGACTTGAATGCTAGAAATTCTAACGTGGCGTAAGACAAACGAGCGAGTTAATCTGGTTGCAATCATTGATCCTGACAAGTTTTGCGGAAAAAAAAGTAATAAAAGACCCAATAAAAGTTTAAGTCTATCATCACAAATGCTAATATTATCGCGTTCAGTTTATTTCAGTCAATAAAATTATGCGAACTTAATAAAAATATGACAAAATATATATCGGAGTTGTATTAGCGTAACTCGATTTGTTGGAGGGTGAATTCGTGGCTCAGGGTGATTCGCATTGTTATCGTGCTTCTGGGACGGAGGAGTAAACGCGTCTGCGAGGGATAAACGCGAAATTACGGCGTCTCGCCCCTGAGGACGTAAAAAAAAAATGATTATGAATATTTCAATAAACCGTATCTCCCCGAGGAGGATTACGACGCGACATGACAGTTTTACATCATCTATCGTAGGTCTCTGTTGGTGAATCCTAAGCCGTGCAGATGGATGGCAGCTTGTGAAATATCACGTTGCAGCGACAGAGCTTGAAATAATTCAGCGAATCAGATTTGACAGATATGTATTAAATCCTTCAGCTCGCCATCGTGCCGCAATTTTTTCCTTTAACGAATTAAATAGAACTAGTGCGTAAAAGCACGTATAATGATTCAAGTGTATTTTAAATATTTCATTAATTTAATTTTATTGCAAATATGTTTTAACTATATGTTGTTATTAGTGCAAATGTTAGATAAATGATTAATGTTTTAAATTATAATTTTTCAACAATGTGGTATACAAATTCTTTAAACAATTTAAAATATATCGCATATATATACACTACAGTATTATCAGAACGTTAATATAGGTTCGATAAATGTGAGAAAAAAAACACAAAAATTTCTATTTTTCGAAAATATGTAGTTTTCAATATACTTTTATGTGCGTACTATAGAAAATGGGGTTTGCGTCATTTTATCCAAAAAAGAAAAAAAAAAACGTGGCCCATAACTCGCGCGGTTGAATCGACTTTATCTATCGGATAACGATAAAATGTTCTATTTATTTTTTTTTACATCAAGGTAGATTTAATTTTTCCATGCGTAAAAAGCGGGGAAAAAAGTGCAAACCGCTTTTTGTTTTGCGTCGTGCGTGATAGAATTTTTATTGCGATTTAATCAACATCGCCAATATCATCACGTAGTTTCACGTTGTCGTCACGATGGTTATAATGCCGAAAAAGAATCTGAATCAATTGACGCTTTGTCGGCTTAAGATGTTCAAAACACAAAATGTTGCATTCGTGGAAACAGCGGCGTTAAAGTTGATCACTGAGCGTACTTTACTCGAGGTAGCTAAAATCTTATGAAACAGCATGAAACGTGTAAACAGTGAAATACATTTTGTAAGTACTGTAAGTAGTAGAATAATGCTATTGTCGAGAAGTTGTGAGACTTATTACGTGATGGCGTGCTTATTGTTACAGTTTTGCGAGATAGGAAAATCTACTGTCAGAGAATATCAAACTGTCTGCTCTCTGATACGCTTGGGAGATTTTAATGTAATGACAAAGGAATTAGAAGAGAGAGAAGATGAATGACATAATTGGTAGAACTTTCAAATTTTACTGACTTATTACAAAATACCACGTTATTCTTGGGAACGAATTGATTTTGTAATAAACTGATACATTTTCTCCTCTGCGTAAAAATCCTCCCTAAATTCGAGAGAAAAGAACGTAATATTATTATTAATTTTTCTGAAATACCCTTTTCAAGCAATAAAAACTGTATATTATACGATTTCATCCGTGATAGAATTAATTTCGATTTGTCTAATGATTCTCAGTACATTTCTTTGTCGGTACTTATAGCAGAGAAGAAAAAAAAATGAAATGTCTCTCGTTCCGATGTCCGGAGTCAATTTAGAACACGAGTAATCCTCTTTCCCGACTCGTCTTTTTCGCCAGGTTCTCTGGTCATTTAGAACAGCGGCGTGCAGGATTGCACGGACCGACATCGCCGTTCGCGCTGTCGGCGATGAGGGCCGCAAGTTTCGTTACAGAGGGTCGAAATGGTTTTGGGTTCGTGCGATCGTGGCTGGGTTTCCAATTTGCGAAATTGCCCGTGAGATCGTGCGTTTATGAGCCGAGATAAACGACCGGCCAAGTATCCGATACGTCGCGACCGAACCTCCGTCGGATCGGATCGGCGCACCCTTTCCCTTGTCCCACCGTCCATAAACCGCTTGCCGTTTCTGAGGCGGTTGCCCTGTCGTGTCTCGGGAAAGGTGGCCCGCCATTTCGCCAATGATCCGCACAAACGCGTTGTCACATCCAACGCGAACGGCTCGCGCGTTATCGATCTATACTACTCTCAAACGTGCGACAAACAGGGACCTTTAGTGATGTCACGTCCACGCTGTTCAGCCGCTATAATTCCGCATTTCCTGCGAAAGCTTTCGTCACAATCTGTTAAGCACGTCGCGTTGCGCGATATGTTGCGACATGTTGAAAGACTCACCGGACAAATTGCGTCCGAGAGACTCGATGTCCCCGGTACTTGAAACAAATCTGGATCGCTAAAACACGTAAATGCACTCGGCGATTATGAAGAGCGAAGGGGTCGGCTGACCCTTAGATTGTCCTTAGAAACGTCATATTCGTGGTTGAAGTTATCGATCGGCTCTCTTGAATACGCGGCACATCTATGAGCGTGTGTATTATTTTTTCTTTTGGAGAATATCCAATACACTGCTTATTGAATTGTTGAAATGAATAATATACGGGGGGGGGGAGGGAAAGGGCTTAGAAAATAAGTGGCCCTCGGGCAAGCTAATTGAATTCCAATAAATTAGCGATATCCGAGTATCGAACGAGAAAAACAGTTGGATTTCAACGTTTTCAAACTGATATCTCTTACTGTATAGAATCATGTTACACGGACGCGCATCGTGTAAAATAATATCGTAAAAGCTTTGTTTGACGGCAACAATGCAGCTGGCGACGCGATCGATTTCGCTGTGTGTTTAAAAAATCGATTGCATATCGTTGATCAAGCTGAAAATGATACGCTAACGAGACACTCGTAAAAATCTCGTGTGTGTTTCGAAGAAGCGGGAACCGTGAAAAATGCACAGTTCACTAACAGAGACGGGAGCGTCCGATAAACAATTTGGCAAATTGGCTCGCAGTGGATTTATCGAGCCGGCGCTGACGCTAATAGCGCGGCCAGTTTGTAATTTGGTAATGGAACGGCTCGATAACGAGTTCGTGAGCAGATTTCGAAAACTGCCAAGTAGAGTATTCGTATTGGCAGTGGACGTAAAACCGCGGGATACAGCTTGACTATTCAGTTCCACAGTTTCGTACGTATTTTTAATATTGTTTAATATTGTTGGGGGAATGCGTGGCGTTAACATACATTTCATTAACGTCGCGTACGAATAACATGAATTTCGCGCAACTGCGTGTATGAGAGCGCATCCGTTACATCGTGTTTGTGTAATGTCGCATACGGCCCGAAATGAGATGCATTTTTCAGCTTTTCACTTTGATTTCATTTTTTCACGTAAATTTAGTTGTTACCGCCGACGACGATAACTATCAACAACTTAAATAACATTCAATTTACGTCACGGAAACGTGCATTCGTGCGGAATCGATCGAGCGTGCCTCATAAGCATGTGACACCAAACCCGATCATCACACCTTTCCGTAAACGTCGTTTTCAGCTGTCGTGGATACAAAAGTCCTAATTGAGTCTTCGTCCCGGGCTCTCGAACTTCTATTCTCAAGTTTCCACGTCTGTCCCTTGAAGGGATTCGGGAATTTAATGGAGGGGGGGGGCGAAAAACGTGTGGCGCGACGAGGCCCGATGGCTCTTTATTGTCTGCATGTTCAGTCGAGGAGGGGCGAAACGAATTTGAACCCCAAACTTTTTTGGCTTCCATTAGCCAACCTTGTTAGCGTACCCTCTCTCAGTTCCCTTTTATACATTTGCCTCACCAGTTCTTTGTGTCTTACCGCCAGATAACGTTAATGTAATTGCTAGATTGCAAAAACGTATGTGTGTGCATTTATTATGCGTTTCTCGTCCATGTAAAACCAACATTTTATATAGACGCGTTGCTTTATACCAAATATTATTTATTTAACTTTATATCAATACGGTTAAACTATTAATTATGTAATATTAATTAAATTTTGTATTTTGCCTACAACCTAATTCATTCGTATTCTATGAAACGGAGCAAGAAATTGAATTTTTTTATGTTATAAAAATTAAACAGACAAAATGCTTGTGATGTAAGCAACATTACGACGAAGAAAAGTTTATCTAGGAAAAAATCCAAAAAATAGAGCCAGCTTTTCCTTTATGCGAGTTGTTCCCTCATAATTGGTTTGCCAATTAAACCTTCTTATCGTTAAAGCGGCGGGATCAGTACATTTACTTTCAATTTCTATAAAAATATATCTAATTATGCAATCTGGTTCATGCAATCCAGTGTTCGCAAATATCTCAAACCGAGTTTTTCCGACTGCAATTTATATTATAGTTATCACAATAATATCTTATTGTAGAGGTTTTACTTACAAATATATTTCTTTGATATGTGTATTATCTGTTAATTGCTCCTATTGATATACCTATATTAAGATACATATTAAAGATTGTGTTATCCTTACAAGACAGTCTTCGATATCTAGTTCAACCATATTCGACTTTATCACTCCGGAAGGTAGATATGCTGCCTACGCATAATTTATTCTCGCCTCTTCAATGGGCACACGACACATAGAAATACTTTTTCCACGTCTGACGCTACGCGCAAATATACGAACAACTTTTATGCGAAGCATGGACATCCATCATTCACGCTATATACGCGAACTATAAGAAGGCCTTTTGTATGTACCTGCGAGCGTATTCTCATCATGATCAACGTATCACCCTTCGATCGTCATTAATGTCATACTTGTCAGGCACGTCAAAGTATTCCTTTCGTCATTCGTCAGTCGCTACGTGTATTTTATGTTTGCCGAATATGTATGTATTTTGTGTCAGAGAGAATTTAACGAAATGTCTCTTTTGACGTGCCGAATTCATTTCATATTTACGAGCTGTCGATCACAATCGATTAAGAGCGGGATTTAACTTTCAGAGTAGTAACATGTCAAATTTAACGTAATGACAACTCCAGAAAAAGAGGAGCTCGAAATGTATGAAACATGTTTCTCACGCGAGATCGATTCGAAACGCTAATATGCACGTTTCAACAAGCATAAATATAGTATGCTGAAAATCTGATTAACATATAAAATGGATATTTTGTGAGTTTATTTATTTAACCCGTCGTCCCTTTGACAGCGCGATGTTAAGATAAAATATTAAAATTGATTGCGCAAAATACTTTAGCGAAAAATATATTGATTAACCTCTGAGCGAATAAAAATTGTACGAAAGACAAAAATTTACGATATGTAATCGTGATGTACCGATATTTTAATGTTGCAGACTCGTGCTTATACACATGTGAAAATATTAATAAAAAGTTAATATATTGGAATATCGTACAGTCGATAATATTAAATGGAAGGATCCCAATATGTGTAAACCGCCTATGTAAAAAGGCAGAAGTTGTAAACGTGCGAGCAAGATGAACATTCCGTAATATTTGTAAAGTGCGGCGAAGTATAAAAAATGAGGGTCGCGTACAGATGCACTAATATCGTGAGTTATAAACAATACAAACGATCGATCATTACAAGTACTGCCGACTTCATGCTATGGTTTAACGTTCGTAACAACTTTCTACTTATCAGAGCTATTTTAGAGAAACGTAATATTAGTGACCACTCGGCTATATTAACTTTAATAGCGGCTGCCTAATATTTCTTCAAATCTGATGGCGTTTATTAATAACGGATCATTCATCAACAATAAATTGTTACGTCAATCAATAGCACTGGAAGACAAAATTTCTTTAAATTTAATGACAGGAGTAAAGTAACTTTTGTAAGTACACAACCAGTTAAAAAATGTTGCAATCTGGCTTAATTATTCGTATGATAGATATCGTTGAAACGCGAAACGTGATTACGATCGAACAATATTTGTATATTAGGTATATCGTGAACTTGACTCTGATGCCAACATGGTAATCACATCTGCGTCTCAAACTAGGCGCTCCTAAAATCCCACGGCCTCGCAAATTACCAGACGCGGCATCGCGCAGGAATCCCGACGGGCTTATTAAATCTAATCAGGCCAATTTTGTGCGCGTCTTATTCCCTCGCGAGACGTTGTCGGCGTTCGTTCCGTCTGTACGCCGATCTCTTTGCTGGATTAACACGTCGCGATTACACTTACGGCGCATTAAAATCAACTAGCGTGTCGCGTGGAGAGCCCTTCTTCAGATGCGGTGAGCTTATTTCTCTCAGGCTGAAATTGAGAACGGTACTTAATTTTCCTGTACTGATTAACGGCGGAGTTAATAAGGATGGAGATGCTGGTAAAATACATCTGAAAAGGAGCGGTAATATTGAAATCAGAGAAACTTTTAAACATATCGTTCTCCATTTAAAAGTCATTTATATATAACTGCTAAGATTACTAATTAAAAAATTTAATACTAGTGAGACATCTATTCCGATTATTTATTGGCAAATTTATTAATAAGAAACGATTTTTGTTTTAACAGAAATATAAAGTAACGTGAAGCAATAAAACATAAGTTATCCTCGAAATTATGACGAATCTGTATAGCAATGCATTTGGTCGTTGAATATGCGATAGAATCGCAATAGATTGGAATGGAGCGAATACAAATCGAAATAGCGCGGTCGATTAAAATCCCACGTGGCGCCGTAAAACATCCATATTCGCCAATAAAAGTCAGTGGATGCAAGTCAATGTTCTTGCAACGGACAGAATGAAGCGATTCGAAAGATTTACTGCCACTAAATATCGTTAGTCCTCGAAACCGGCAGAAAACTTTCGCGTTATTTCGCATGAAAAGTTTCACGTTACTCCGCGAGTATAAATTACAATCCATTAAGGATCGCACGTATCACGTGTTGCACAATATCGGCCGAAAATGTAGAAAAAGGAGCAAGAGTAATCGCACGTTGTTTGGAAGCATGTCCCGGATAAAAGGCTCACCGGGTCTTATTCGCAACAGCCGCGCAAAGGCTTAGATCGATCGCTCGTTGAAGCGAGCGCTCATGAGCCGCGATTTGCATTGAGTCGCGCTCTGAGCGACCTGCATTATTCCGACGCGTATATATACACATACGTGTGACATGTTTCATTTACATGATGTGTCACGCCGGCGACACGTCGGCTGCTGCGGAATTACGCGTGCCCTCCGCGTACAACAACTGTGTGGCATATCATAAATCTTTTATGACTTCCAAATGTCATTCGCGGAATTCATTATCTCGCGACGCGTCCCGCAGCATCCTCGCGGTCGTATTATATTTAAGAAAATGCGCACCGCGCCATTAATTCGTTCGACGCGATTCGATACGTACTATACATATATCGGTTTCGCTCGCGCAGCTTCACCGCAACAATCAATCAGTTGGAAATTATGACCGGAAATGTAACGAGCGATATCCCGGCCAAAGTTTGCAATATTATTTTTACCTTTTACCGATCTAAATGCCAAATTCCAATTTGCGGAAGCTCAAAACTTCTATACGTCATTCATGAATTTATCGAAGGGCTCCGCCTCTCGGCGGACATCCAATGATTCTTCTTGACACGCGCGAGCTCCCAATGGATTCTCACTGCGTTCCTACGACGAAGATCTAAATTTCGCCGAAGCAGACAGTGATTTATATCAGCGGAATCGCTCGAACAGATCTCTCGCAGCGAGCGAAATGGTCGCGCGCACGTCCGCCGAGAACGTATCCGAAACGTAAACGTTTGTATGGAGGGAATCTCACGCCGTCGACTGTATATTATGCAGATACCTGGGCAGGAATTATTGCCTGATACCGCGCGAGCAAGACTGGCACGTTGTATATTATTCCATGCGTGGTCTGTTTGATGGTAAATGATGGCCCTGCGAGTTACCGCGTCGCGCGCGCTTTCGTGCGTTGTTGCGCGATGCAACAGTCCGCGCACGTTACATCGGCGCGAGATATGCTATACCTTCGCCTATCTGACGCCGAATCCTCGCCGACAGATTCAGATTTCCAGCGGTCGCTAAATTATAGAGAAGCGAAGTTTCAAATTCAAACGAACATAGATTCTGTATTTTATCGTAGCTTGAAAATTTAGTCAGGGAAAGAAACGTATGACTGTCTTTCTACCTTCAAGTGGCATCGGTTGTTCCAGTTTCGAGGTATTGAATTCATCCCGCAAATTGATTCCCGAAGGCGAGCTTTTCTCGTTCGTCGTCGACCGCCGCCGTCTCGTCGTCTTCGTCTTCGTCTTCGTCGTCGTCGTCGTCGGTGCGTTGTCGTCGTGTGCGTTAGCGGACTTTTCGTAAGCATAAATCTTTCATGAGAGCGTTCAGAAGCGGGCGTGTCTCGCGCGTGGAGAGAAACTTTGAAATATATCTTCGTCGATTTTACGGAAACGCAAGGAAATGCGTTTATCCGAGGCTTGTATAAAAATTCGCAAATCCCCCGGATTCGTCGGACACGATATCGATTGGGGTACGCGCAATTACGACATGTGCATGCATATATTACAACGTTGCAAGCGCGAGCGTACCCAACTTTTTCTTGCATTTATCGACAAAACTCGCTACTGACGACAAAAAACGTACATACATGTTAAATCCTCAACGGCGCGCGCATAAAAATTCACAGTTTGTATTCGCGAAAAGACAGGATTAAGTGGTTACACGTTTAATGAATGACAAGTTATTGCGCAAAAATGGACGAGATTCGTCCGCTGGGTTAATTAACACCGTTCCGCGTGCGCGGTGCAGTAAAAAGATGATCTTTCTCTCTTTTTTTCTCTCGTTCTTTCTCTCTCTTCTTCTTTTTACTCTCAAACGCAACGAGAATTTCCTACGTAATCATCATTTATGTCGACAGGAGTAGAAAAAGCTAGACAGGGAGGTCGTGAAATAATTCAGCCAGCGCCGTTTACCTGTTTCGATTCTCTGCTTGACACGGTCAGTTTTCGAGGCCGCTACGCTGCAAAATTGCAACACGCGGCATTGTATACAGTAGTTAAGAGCCGACGTATACGTGCCCCATCACGGCTAACGTAGTACATAGCAATTAAAATTCTCGATTATAGCGTTTGTCGAGCTTTATGATCTTGTACATATTTTCATATACATGTATATCAAAGCGCAATGCTTATTCCCTGTGACGTTCAGCATTTCTAAGTTACTATTTGCTGAAATTAAATTTTAATTTATGTCTACTTATAATATCTTACACTGTGCTACTACTGCCGTATAGCACAGTGAAAGTCGGTAGGTTTTAATTGTGAAAGACAAGCTCATTGCGAGTACGGCTTTAAACCAACTACGCCGGTTCGCTATATCGCGAATCGCAGGTATAGTTCGCGCAAATCCCGCAGCGGCTAAATTAGATTAACCCGTTGCAACCAGACTCTGTCGAATTGTCCTATTCGCGCGCACCAATTCATACACCTCCTGCCCGAGAGCCATATTGTCGAACGGTTCTCGATTCTGCGTTATCGCTATACTTTTATGAGTTTCCATGTGACAATTCGATGGATCGACATTTTCGAAAAAGCTTTCGATCTCACGCGTTTTCGACAAATCTGATGGTCGAAAAGCATAGCCGTGTAGTTGCTGAAACATGTTCCATTCCGTGGGTCAAATGAAAGAATCTGAAGCTTTTAAACTTTCTCTACTTTCTCTAATTTCTCCAGAAAATCTAGCTAATTAAAGTATGCTATAACTTTTATTCTTTGTCAATAATCATTTTAAGTAATTTAATTGAAGCTAAATAACATTGTTTTTATAACCGATGCTGTTAATATATGGAATAATGGAAGCATGATCATATATAAATAATATTCGATAGCAAACTTGAAACTTTCTATAGTGGATACTCCATATATAATAATATAATAACGTATTCCTAATCAATTGAAGATATTTGGTGATCGCGTAATTAATGATATAAGTTTCTAAAATTTATTTTTAAACTTTAACGCGGAAAATATTAAACACAAACAATCCAGCCCGACTGTGACTGCATTTCGATATTTACTGTCAGTACTGAAAATCTATAGTATGTACGTAACGTAAAATATAAAAAAAAATAGATTTTCAGTATTGACAGTGAATATCAGAATGCATGGCAGCCTGTGTATTGGCACATTTTCTATTTACTTGATTGTTATCATATAACGGTCACGTCTTACTCATTATGATTTTCAAAGTTTATTGGAACATTTAATTGGTCTGCACCAAATTACGCAACCTGTCAGGAAACATTACGGATTGAGTTTCACATGGAATAAAATCAGTCTAACCACGTAATACGCGGAGAACAACTTTTAAACACGTCCGTCAGGATGTTGCTACGTTTTAATTAATTCTGAAGTACGTGGATACAGTTTTGTGAGACTACTTCAAAGAACATTTCGTTACCTAAAGCTGCGTATCAAAACGATACCCATACTCTTTTGACAAACGTATATCCAGATGAAATTGTATTTTAATTAATGCAAAGCGTAATAATATTCACTTTACTCATTTTACATGATTTCCTTTATTTATATAGAGTCAAGAAAAAACGTATGACTTTTGATACAATGTGCATATTAAAAAGAAAATAACGTGGAAGTTCTCTATTTTATTTTCTCTTTTTATTTTAATAAAAAATCCTGTTTACTGATAGCATAACGCAAAAACGCTTGGTTAGGCTTAATAGTTATTGATTTTACTGTGATTTCCATTTGTTTAACGCAACGTAACGCGACGATTGAAATATCGTAGTAGCCTATAAAAGCCTTATGCCAGCCACACGCTAGCATCCGAACGATACTGTCTGCATTCGCAAAATTTCAGGCCATATATTTTTTCAAGCGGAGCTTTTATCACGACCGTTTTCGGACGCATCGTGCGTCGTGTTATCGGCTGCTCGTGCAACGCCGCTAAACTTTAATTGACGTGGACGCGCCGAGTATTAAACCGCGTGGACGTCAATCACAAAGGACGCGTTGCCCCGTTGCAGCATCGCCGACACGAACTGGCGGGCAATAAGCGGTTATGTAGTTGACCGTACCATTGCAAGAGTGTCGCCGACCTCGTGTACATCCCTCTGATCGCATTGGTATTCACAAAGTGGCACGAACAAGCCTTAACGCGTTTACGGCCGTCCAAGTTTGATACCTTGCGCTATAATTTACGCTCAAGCCTCAAGCGCGATTACGTTCGTCGCAATTAATAATTGCACGTTGCGTAATCAAATTCCTTTCGATATTGCGCGCGCCAGGGGTGAACAATTTCACCAGTGATATCAAGTTTTGAATACACTGACAACAAACGCAATTTCACAAGCAATATTATTATATTATCTTGACTATTCGCGCTGTAACAAGACAACTTTGTTTGGGGAACTTTGTCGTTCATCGAATTCGAGATTGCCGAGTATGTTTACTCGCGAAATACGAGTCATTGGAAGGGATTTTCGCACGTGCGGTACTTATCAAGAGAGATCCACGAAATGGATATCAATTCGATATCAGCTATCTGTCAACGGATTACATATGACAGATTACATATGACCATACGTTATAAAATATTTATGTCCACAGGCAGTTGCTCCCCAACACGCTTCGTGGAAACTTTAACGACATCGTTGCGTGCCAGTAACGATGTAACGAAATATAGATTTACGATAAGCAAACAATAAAAAAACAATATTTAGTGATTTTCTGTATTGTAAATTCGACATTGTATCTTGTTTCTTTTTTTTTCGCTAACCAGACAGTCTATATTTGTATAATAACGCTTTAAAATATCTTTATCTTTATCATCATTTACGTCGTGACTATATCAGAAATAATTGGAAAATTTAATTTCTTATCGTATCATAATATTATTTCTATTATACATTTCAATTTTCTGGTTTAAGTTGATCAACAATTCTTTTTCATGAACAAAGCACAAATTCCTCCTTTGTATCTCGCTTCGTATTTGGATTAATGTATGACGAAAGTTAATCAGACTTGTCAGATTAATGGTAACAATTCGTCACTTGCGATCCGTTACACCAAGTTGCAGTTATATGGGCTGTACAATTGGTTATTTAGCAGCATAAGTGAGCGATATTTGCGGATAGATGAATTTGCGCCCGGTAATACGGTAGTCATTGAGTTACTTCGTAATATATCAATGTGTCAACAGCCTTCAGTTATTAAGTTCGTACTTGCAACTGTGTATTAACTCTGAAGTTCTATAGAGAAATTACGCATTAATTAAATTAATTTCAAGCTAATTGATGTATGTGAAATATTATTAACATTGAGCTTAATTATGGTTTTTTTAGTCCTGTTGTTTTAAATTTTATTCGTAATCTTGAGTATGGTAGAAAAAGGAGAAAAAGTTTTTTTTTATGATTTAATATTAAGTATAATTAAGGAAAAATGGAATTAAAAATGTTTCTCTCGAGTGCAATAAGAGAATTGCTTCAAACAAAATCAATTTAGGTAGCATTGTCCAAACTTAAACGTCATAGACGATTAAGGGTAACGATCGAATTGTGCGTAGCGGCGTATCAATCCCTTTTGCTATTAACCCGCAAAGCTTCATTACGGCTTCAGTGACCTGAATTCCTAGACAGCGCGATCGCAATTGAACATGCACCGACGAGTGATTAACTAACGTGTCGGTTCCACGATGTCGCGAACTCGGTCGGCTTGACGATATTTGCTATTTATTTCCGGCCAGACCTTGATGGCGTTTAATTGTACGGCCCGCCGTCTGCCATATCCCATGAATACGCGTCAAGGAATGAGCTATCAAAGTTAGAACGGTCTACCGCTGCGACGTGGAGAGACCTTTGACATTCCGGTGTGGAGCCGGCTCATTACAGTCCCTGTATCGAGGAGCAACGTACCGTATTACAGGTTCCATTACTGAAACAGTTTAGATCACGCGGTCCTACCGACATTCGCAAAGACTGATCCATTGACAAGCTTTGCTAATCTTGATAACCGATATCGGCAAGGATACGATCTCATGTAATAAACGCACGCAGAAAATACTCTAACGAAGCTGAAATTCAAAATATCCAAAATTATGCGGCAATAAATGGCGAAAAAGTTATTATAAAAAAAGGGTTTGTGTGTGTGTGTGTGTTACGTACATTTTATAAAATTTAGATTCTTAAGATTATAAAATTTTGAAGCAATCGTTGACATAACGATAGTTGTATAATTTTACACTAAAAGCAATCTACTAACAAATTAAAACTTCAATTTTTGTGAAATCACATTATTTAGTTGTAGATTTGCCTACATGGACTTTTTTGGCGCGTCATGTATCTTGCAAGAGTAACTCTTATCATAACCGAATATATAATGCCTTTGCGAAACGACGAGCAAAACAAATGTATAACGAATAAATTATTTTGTTAGGATCCATCGATAAATTTCTTTTAGGAAAGTTCGTTAATTGCAAGCTCGCGTGAGAATCGTTTAAGTTTCGGCACTTGACGCTGACGAGTTTGCATAACGCTTAATATAAATGGAAAACCGGAGAAGTTTGTGCTCTCGATGCGTTGTCGTGATGCATAATTCATAATAATGCTGAACGGCCGCGATCGACATTTCTTCTTGAATAAACTTAATCGAAATTTTAGTGATATACAATTTTCGATAGATTGATTGTGTTCTAAATACTAAGTACTATAAAGGATTGATAGTATTTACTAATTAATCTTTAGTACTCATTTGCGATTTGTCATGTATCATATCTTCACATTTTTTTAAATAAAATCGCGTAATTTAAGTTGCAAATCTATAATTTATTGGAAAAATGTCTGTATATATCTCGTCAATCTATATTTAGAATATATTTTTAGAAAACATATAATTTTTGATATTTTTACCTGTCTCTTAATTCGTTCGAAAAGCTTCGCGATAGTGTGTTGTCACATGTAGACGCATGTATGCAATATGCGAACATATTAAAACCATTGTTTCGACCGACTATTGATTAGTAATAGCTTCCACGAGAGAGGGAGACAGTTAACTCGTCTCTAGAGCTCTCATTTGTCTGCATGAAAAACCAATTTTGCGAATTGATTTTACGTTGCCAAACAATACATAGAAGCGTTTATTCGACAGTTTTTCATTTAAACCCGAATATTTTATTCGGCTATTTTACACAGTTTTTTGTAGATAATTTCTTGCTACCACGTCTCATATAAATATCATCACGCTCCATTTCAAGAAAAAAAATTCTCAACATATTTACGATTAAATAGAGAAGATGCCATCTTCGGATTAGATCTTGGCAGCCTAATAATAAGATTTTTGTGTGAATTTTGTGATCGAATTGATAAAGATATCACGGAGCAAAGTTCAGGTTCGAATCCTGACAGGAATGATATTTCTCGCAATAAATTCTTTATAGCAATTTAAAAAGGATGTTTATTATCATCAAAAAGATAAATTGATTATTGATTTAAATATGTAGATTTACCATTCCAAGAAAGAACTGTGTTTCAAGACTAACAAATAATCGGCGCGCAGATTATTGAGTTCGAAAAAGTACATAAAATTCAAACAAAAATATCATTATTAGACTAAAATCCAGCCTGATTGAAGATGGCATCTTTTCTATTTAATTTTTAGACTTATATTGGTCCAGTTTCACTTATTATATTTAAAATTCTTGGACGATATCTCGTAACTGATGTGCCAAAATTTATTTTTCGTGAAGGCAAAAATAATGAAACGGACGATGTAGATTTTCTTCTTGTCACATGCTTCCGCGATTTTATTTTCCGAGAATTTTCGACGATGACAGTATTGCTTATTGAGCAAGATCCAGCGAAATGCGGAATGGAATGCTGACACGGTGCTTGCAAGTGGCTTTTTCGATGCTAGTGCATTTTGCTGTATTTCACTTGGACGTTAACGATTTTCCAACGAAAACAAGATAATACTGGCTTCACGACAAAACAATCCTTACTTTTCTTGACTAATTAAGTCGTTTCCGACAGAACACATTGCGACAATGGTTCACGTTTTAAACAATAAAATCTCTCCCTTTCTCTCTTTCTATTGTGTTGCCAAAAACTTTGTATAAAATATAAAAAGCACATACATACGCATATATCCATTAAGTAAAAACTGATACAATTATTAAATAAAAGTAAAGAGAAAGAAATGGCATATCAATTCAATCGGCCTGGTCTGTGTATAAATCCTATTTTAGACATTAGCAAGTAAAAAAGTTTAAAAATAGCTGTTACTTAATATCTCTATTTTTATACTTTTTTGTGATATTCTTAAATCATTATTATGGTTAGAAGATATATCTGCAAAAAGATATATTTTATATTCAATATTGAAACAAAAATATGCAAGAACATCATTAAATCAGTATATTTACCAGTTGCATATCAATTTTTTTTATGAAAAATGGTTATAATCAAGCATGATTAGCGAAATAAATAATTGCTTAATATCGGGATCGCGTTAACAAATAAAATATGTAACAAAAAGTTATCAGTTTATTCTAATCGATGACGATAAATTATTAACGATACTGCAATAAATTAAAAATATTTTTTCTGTGTCACGTGGTATATTATCCTTCAAAATAAGCGAACGTAATCAGCTATCCTACCGTGACAAATTAATTAATTGTACAACACATGATGAATAATAGATCAATGTGAATGATCGATGAGCGTAAAATTAAACTGATTAAACCGATTCAATTATTTGCGGTCTCGTAAATCGGAATATATAAAACAGTAATGCGGAATGTATAAAACAGATTCGTATATGTTTCATGTACGCTTTCATCGAATCATCTTAGAAGAGACGATATTCAGATACTGCTTGCAATGTTACACGTAATTTACCATTATTACGGTGCCGGTCTAACGACGTAAAATATGAGTGCGAATTACCACGGAGAATTAAGACGAGAGGGGGAAAATTAAGGCAGCACCCGCATAACCAACTGTTCCTCCCGTTAATTGGCGAATACGTTATCGAAGATATATGATACAAGCCTAAATTAGTTACGGCTAATGTATCTAGTTCATGAAAAAGCAGATATTTCACGGAGAAAGTAGGAAAAAAGGAAATTATAGAAAATAATGCCCGATAAAGTTAAGCTGATTAAATAATTTTATGTCAATGAGGATTTCAATATAATGTAACGTCCAACGAAATAATCCGTTAGCCTGTAATTTCGATATTATAATAGCAATTTGAATTTCAAAGAGTGGAACGTAAAAAATATCTTACATATACATGAATACTCACCGTTAAATTTTGTCCAATCGCACACCGTGTTCGTCAATGCCGGCGAGAAGCCCTTCGTGTGTGCCCCCGTCGATTAATTAATCACGTTCTCGTTATATATACATTTACACTGAATTCCGCTAATATTTTATCAATTAGTATCTATCCAGTATGATCCATTATGCGCTTTTAATAATCCTTTTGCTTCTCCCGAAGTTGTTCACCATGAGCTAATACTTCCAATCGTGAACAGCACGTTCCAGTCTTGCGTAATTATATCCAGATTAACAGCGTCACGATTCGTATACGATTTTAAAATATCGACTTTAATTCTCTCATTAGCTCCGTGTTCATCATTATTATTTACTAATTATTTTTTGCAGCGGTTTACTTTACAAAATTAATTTAAATTTTTGTAAAAATTTGACATAAAATTTTGCTGGCCGATCCGACAATTATTTAAGGGTGTTTTTAAATTAAATCGCATTTTTAGTAATAACGATTCCAGAAATGTAATTAAATACCGATTTGCGAACAAATACGAGTTGGACTAAGGCGAGGTAGACATATTTGATTGTCACTGCTCGTTTGTTTCCAAGATCGGAATTCTGATAGTAGAACGCGAACGGGCGAACTTTCACCCATGCTAAGTTCCTGCGTTTATAATTGCTGTAAGAGAGCTTCCGATCATTATTATTATCCCCACGAATCGAGTCTTGAATGCAATGTGCGGCTAGTAATTTCCATTGAAACTGTGAAACGGACGAGGAGAGGAACATTGGAAGTTGACAAAATTCCGTCACATGTGATATATAAGATCAATGGATTATTTCACAAATAACATATTTAATTTCTCAGTCTAATATTTTTATAATTATTGATATTAAAAGTCAGAAATTATAGATATCTCATTGTCTCATATTTTTAATTAATTTTATGATACTCATATTTTAACCGTGAAATCATGAGAAATCGAGACTATAGCGAAACACATTAGAGAAACGAGTAGATGATAAAAGTTGAAAATGCTGCATTTTATATTTAATCGATAACTGTTGCCAAACTTTTCAATCATTATTATCGCACGTCGCAAATCGAGTTTCTAACGCAATTTAAGCGGGAAGTTACGCGAGAAGTTGGCGGACAGAAAACGAAAGGGAGCGGAAGAGAGTTGGCTGAGAGGGTTCGTGGGCATGAGACATGGTGTGAGGGAAGGGTTTGCGGAAGAGATGCGTCGTATCTTAAATTTACTTCGAGCACCTCGCCGCTGTTTTTCCGATAATGGCGAACGCACGATCGGACGTCGCCACGCCGGCGTTTCTTTGGCGCGGATTGCACAGTGTCGGAAATTATGTTTGCATAATTTTCAATCTCGCGATAGAAACCACCGACGTATTGACGAGAACTCGTGACGCGGCCACGTACCGGAGTATCGCATCGATCCGCACGATTATCGCGAATAATTGAAAATGCAGTTGCTCGTTCATCGGCCGATAACGAAAATCGCTGATTCGATCAACGGACTCATTTCGAAGGTAAGCGGATTTAATCCTACTAATTGTCACTCACATCTAACACATTTCTCCGTCATTTCCCGTAGGAACGACGGATTGATCGCGCGATTATTTGGGCTCGTCGCCGCGACTGCTCCGAATTGTACCGCCCGCAGCTTTACATGAATGGAGACTTTGATTTCCTTGGAAACTTGTCGCGCACAGACGGGGGAGTCTTCCCGTCGCCCTCGATGACGACACGACGAGTAGTCGGCGAGCCCTCGATCTCACCACCCCTTAAGCACGGATCGGGGGAGCGAAGGGCATCGCGTCGCGAATTGCACTGACACTCGCAGATTCTCCGTTTCCCGCAGAAGCTTCCAACACGAACCCTCTCCCTACCCCAGCGCTAGCTCTTACCCTCTTTCAACCCCCCTCCCCCGCGGGCCGTGGCTTTTAGCGCAAGCGCTTGTGCTTTTCCGCGGACTGCGTCCTATCCTAATTCACATCAGCGTAAGCACGGGGTCCTGTCCAGTTCGTGCAGGACACTCGAGAATATCTCTCTTTGTCGCATAATCTTGCGATTATGAGTGGCAGAGATTCTTTATTTTTTTACGTATAAAGCGGTTCTCTAGACGTTCATATTTCATGAACGTTGCGAAGACAGTTCTGTTCGAGATCTTTGATAAATAAAATATTTATGATGATACATATTTGATTCCGTTTATAATAGTCCTGACGCGTATGTATATTTCAATCTCGCATCTATAAGAAAATAATTACGTCTGAAGTATTTCTAGAACTAGAATAATAATTCTGAATTAATAATTTTTCTGAAGTAAAAGAAATTCTAAAATAGTAGTTTGTGTCCTTACAGATAAATCAGTAAGGATAAAAATACCAATACCTGGACACGTACCTATGTCTGGATATACCTTTAAAAAAATATAAATTTATGGAAATAAACGTTTGCAATATTATAGGAAACTAATAACTAAAGTTTCAAACTACAAGAAAAAATATTGTTATCTTTGATTTTAATTCGTTTTATACTTATAAATAATAAAGGTGTCCAGATATAGGTACATGTCCGGGTATTGGTACTCTTACCTTAATTTACCTGTAAGAAATATTATTATTCACTAAGAAAGCAAAATACGACGTATTTACTTGACGTTTCGCTTAATTCAGTATTTAATGCGTGAAAGTATGAAACTTCAAAGGTTTTCGCCAATATTTGCTGGCTTATGTACAGAATACGGTGACTGAATTATGTATATAATGATTAACCAAATCAGAGGCATACGTCGAACTGTAATTGATAATATCGCTAAAGTAAATCAATGCAAACGATTGCGGACCGTCCGTTTATTCGACACAATTTTGCGGCAGTTGAACGATTATTGACCACTGAAATATTTACGAGAATTTACAGCTGGCTAATACACGATGAAAATAACGGGACAATGGCTCCTACACGATTTTTAATTTATCGTCGAGTACCATCGTGACATTGCGTTAGCTCTAAATAATTTTGTTTACGAGGATAAATATCTCTGACACGCATTACATATTTTGTTTCTCCTATATCAATCGGTCGTTCTATCTCTCTTCTCTGATTTTGTCTCACATATGATAATATTTCACAGCAGCGTGTCAAAGGCGCAGCTATTGAATGGTTAAACAATAATATCAACAACAATACAAAAATTTAAAGATCTAGAATGCTCAAAAAGGAAGAAATATTCAAGAATATATTTATTGGTCATTTTTATGATACGCGAATCCGTTCAGTGTGTATTTTAAAAAGAAAAGCGTGCGAAATGAAGAAAAATAATTGATAATTGGTCGCGCGAGAGTATCATGAGAAATGACATAAGAAATCAGTTCATTAAGACTGACAAATTGAGCATGACTGCGGTTGCAAGTCCTGGTAAACAGGTATTCTAATAAAGTGCCCCGAGGGTGAGTTGCGCGAGTTGCGGCGATGAATTTTTCATCCATCCGCGTCAGACGTTGATCAAAACTCGGCGCGTTGCATGCACACCATCGCGTTGGAGAAAAGGCTTCAGTTTGAGAATTAAGATTACCCTAGAGAGAGAGAGAGAGAGAGAGAGAGAGCGCGCTCGTCATATTTCGACGAGGGTGGTTTATTCGCTCCAGCGGCTTCGCTGTACCTCTCATTAGCCTCGCTCCTCTGGCGGCTTTCTTTCTTTCCGTGCCGTGACGGTTAATAAAGCCAACTGTCCGAACCGAGCAGTTGAATTGGCCAAGTTTTAATTTCCTCGGGAACCAGCATGCTCCTGAGCAATCATCAAACTTATTGCGGATGAACGTGTTGCGAGTTGTTGGCCGACAGATGAATTGCGGGTTGCTCGTTCGAGTGATAGTCGAAGCGGTCAAAGCGGTCGCGGTGGTCCAGCGTACGCGCTGGATGTGTAACACATTAAATTTCCATAAATATGTAGCACGACGCGACAAATTTCCGCTGGGATCCACTCAGGATCTACATACCCCTGTGTATCCGGCGAGCTTTAATTTCCCGCTTTGTCAACTGCGTATCGAGATAATCGACAAAGTTATCGCGAATGAACGCAGCGCCAGCGTTGTTAGCGAAAGCGTGAATTCCCCCATTGTCGGCATGATTGTTGGATCGGTCCCATGACGAAATCGCGACGTTCCACTTTTATAGGATAATATAATATGGATCAGGAAAAAAAGGGCGAGCGCGCGCGCGCGTTGTCAAACAAGAGACTGCTTTCAGCTGTATCAATACATATGCATGTTACGGAGCATTTGTCGTATTGCATTACGTATAAAAATCGCGGGATAAAAAGTGACTTCATATTTCACTTTAACTACATTTGCAACTGAGATCAATGACAATATCCTAAAAAGGTGTATTAGAATATCTGTGTGGCATATATTTCTTAAAGTGCTTGTTATTATATAAAATATAGAGTCCCATGATTCTCTACGCTAAAGTAAAACTCGAATTTCGATGCTTGCTTATAACTTTACCTAGTAATATCTCAATTTCAATATATGCATGTGCATTTCTAGCGTACCTCTCTTGATATGAGGCAAAGTGTTGCACAGTCGACATTACTGCGAAATCAACAGAAAGGTCGACGACCAGCGCGCGCCCGTAGTTTCACGAATTCCATCAGTCGCATGGAGACACGATGCCAGCGAGGCAATCACAGCCACGTCACGGCACATTCGTGTGTTTCTCCCTACATATTTTCCTCTCGGTGATAACGAGACGGCAGTGGCTCGCGACACGTTCGCTCGCTATAAGTTCAACGAACAGCCGAAATGAACGGCTCTCGACGGAATTAAAATCTGCGCGAGTCGGCGAGATGCCGCCAATTGGTTTATCGGACAGGCCCGTAATTGTTTGGGGAAAAAAAGAGTTTCCCCAAGAGCTTACACTAATGAGAGACCTCTCATTGTCGCTAGATATCGTTAATTACATCTCTTACCGGTGGCAAATTGTCTTTCCCGCTAATTGTTGCTTTTCGTACAAAGCAACACTTATATTAAGTACATTTATTTCCACGTTCAATAAAGAAAGATGTTGTTCTTAAAAACAAAATACAACGAGATGTTTTAATATTTTAAAATTACAACTGAATAATAAAATAATACCTCTTTCTCGTGCATCTAACTACACTGCATTATTACTGAACTCTGCGTCATTGTCAGGAGAGCCATTACGTGTCTTGATGGAATTCACGAAACTCCGTTGGCAGCGTTTCGCCAAAAGTACAGGGATGCGCTCGCTCCGCAACGCTCTGTAACAAATGGAACGATCTGCATGTAATGGAACTGTGTTTAGTAGCTGTGTGTTAACGTGTGTTCAGTGCAATCCCTTCGGTTCGCAGCCGTGTACTAACATGCAGAATTTCCTGGGCCAGGGATCACCATCTTCAAAGTAAGAGAGGAAGGTCCATTCGCCACTGGACGATCGCTCCTAATTTACGAATCAAAACGCGTAGGAAGCGAAGAGAGATCGTGAGAAATTACCGTTCCGTGCGACGAACTTTAAAGCGAGATTCCGCGCAGCTTTCCCGGGCGAGTCCTTATCAAAATTTTATTCGGACATTGCGGTGTTTTTTTAGGATGCTCTTTCGCTTTGCGAATTGGTCGCGCCGCTGCTGGTACGACGATTAAGTTGCTAAAGTGCGAAGTTTCGAAAGTAGGACGGTGATGCGGAACGTAGTTGCACTCGACTGAATAATTCGGGCCACGAAGAAGAGGTGTGACTCACTTACGCGACGGTTACCGGAGCCTCAATTAATGTGCGGCATTAGTAAATTGATATGTTTTCCGTACTTAGCTTAGCGAAGCGCGCAAACTGCGGCAGCGCGGCGTTGCCGCACACACAGCCGACGGATTTGTAGGCTGAAACTGTGCCAGCTGGATGAACTTACGGCGAAATGAATTCGTGATCGAGCGTGTCTTACATGGAATTTGAGTTGTCGAAATTCCAAGTTTATCGTGTTATTTCATGAATTTGTGAAGGCTGCAACGAATCAACCAACGTAAATTTTAAAGCGAATGTTATACTTGTCGTCGAATTAACGTAGATAGATTCTCGGTGTCTCTCAAATACCGATTTAAATCTATATTCTATCTTTGTCTCAGCAAGTTGCGCGGAGCGCAAGAGAATATTTACTCTATTATACTTAGTTAGTATATCGTAATTTTCAAACGATTTTAAAACAATTGCTTCAGGTCAAATATAATTATGTATCTCTTTGTGGCTAACCGTAGAAATTTCATTTCTTTTGATTCAACTCGAATTGTAATTCTGCCATTGATTTCTGACGTTTATTTCTATATGAAGAAAGGAAGAAGAGCTTATGCGGGTCCCTTCTAATTTTGCTTTTTGAAAGCAATTCATCCGCTCTTTGACTAACGGCTGATAAACTGTTATCTGTAATTGCTGATTTTTTTTTCTTTGGTTTATATTCAGAAGTAATTTGTCAGAAGATAAATTGAATCGAACAAAGCAGCAAGTAATCAAGAATTTTATTTTTGTAATGAGATTTTAAATATAAAATACCGTATGCATTTTCCAAGTATTATCTCTGAATCTCTCTTTATTTCTCGGTAAACCATTAACATTCCGCATTCGAGTATAATTCCGTACTATATAATTTCGTCAAATCATTGCACGATAGTTTAATCGGTTCACTGCGCAAAATATCAATTTATAACTGACTGGTTTACTTTTTTCTCCGTTGCGCAGCCAAACGATATTTGCGCACAAGTTAACCTTTCCATTATCCACCAACGCAAACATGCCAAAATTATAAAATCTAGCTTATATTGTATTTGCGATATAACATATCATTTTATTATTTGTTTAATATAATCTAGTGCTCTAAAATTAATAACAAACCGGATTATTTGAAACGCCGCAATAAAATTAACTAATACATATAATGGATTTTAAATAGAATTTTAATAAAAACAATTTAGCTGTTTTTACGTGACAAATATTAAATGTTAACCGATATTACTGTTATTTATATATCCCGCGTCAGAGTCTCGACTTGTTCACGTTTTGCAAATGTCGCCATGAGAAAGCCACATCGATCTTTTTCTCCTTCCTTTTCTTGTTTTTTTTTTACCTCGACACTGAGTACAATGTGTACCAAAGCGACGTGACGCGGTCTGGTAAAAAGTGTTGGGAACTAGTTAAACTCGTGTCGGCGTCATGCAAGTTAATTTATGCCCTCCACGTACCCGATTCATCCCCAAAGTTAGCAGCGCGGCGTCGGTTAATTCCGGTGGACAAGAGGCAAGTTTAGAAAGGGACTACGGGAGAACGGTTGTGGAAAGGTCTAGTTTGAAAGGGAGACGTACAATATACACCATTTATTCGGAAGCATTGCTGGCGTCCGCGCTGACTTCAACGCGATAAAGAAGATTCGTGACCAGTTAAGACAGTCGCGCGCAGTTCGTCTGTTGCACATGCTATATCTGGCCTCTTAGTCAGTTACACTCTTCGCTATTTCGACTGAAAGTTTTGTTCGAGAATGAATGCGCCGCGAGAAGAGGACGGGGTCTTAAAAGATCCTTAGGGGAAAAGCAGGGACGTAACTTGGTTTGCTGTAAATTAATATGTATCTTACGAAGATAGTGAAACTTTGTAATTTAATTCTCCCAACCAATATAGACATTACGAAAATTAATATTGAGATTTATTTAACAACTTTATTATTGTGTTTGGTTTATTTACTCACTTATTTAACATTGCCCGTTATGCAAAGTACACACACACACACACACACACACACACACACACGATAATACAAAGGCAAGCAAATCGCTTCATAAATGTATCCTTATATACGCGCAAAAACTACTGGAGTTTTAATACTTGCGGAATTTTTGCTCGCGGGTGCAAGAAAGAATTCATAATCCGTTCCTGAGTAAACTCTTTAATCAGCCCGGTGCATTTTTCTCCCGGTAAGTGGCGATTCTCTTATCTGAACCCCCAACCCAACTCTCACACTCGGGTCGCACCGTCGCACCTCTAAAGCTTCTGCGTCGGGCGCCGTAACTGCGAGAGCAGACTCGTCCCGGTTGCCCCGAGTATTTAGACAAGGTGAAAAAATGTCGGACAGGGAAGAGAGGACGCGGGTAAAGGGAATACGGGTAATGACTTTACTCGTTCGCGGATATAAACTCGTCTCTTCCACGTGAAAAAATTACACACACTTAGCGCTTAAAAGCACGTCGGTGTGAGCGGCTGAGCGCCAGCGAGAAAACGGGTATTGCTATTGCGGGCACCGGGAGTAAAGGCAATTGCAGGGAATTTTGCATTTTAATGAAGGTGCCAGATATACTTGCCTGATATTAAGTGGCGTTCTTATTCATCGCAGGGTAAATCCCCTTCTGAAACACTTAACATTAAGCTGACGCGCAGCGGAGGGTCTCGCGGGGGAAAGGGGGACAAAAAGAGAGCGCCGCCGCAGCTAGTGTTCGTTGGAAACTTTGTAAACGAAAATTGTGCGGAGTTCCGTATATAATCTAAGATGAGTTGCTTTAACGGTTTGTGCATTCGGGCTTGGCTCTATTAAACGGAACTAAACAGGATTCATCGGCTGTCAAAACAGTGTTGCGCATTTAAAATTTATAGTAAGTTTTATTTACGGTCGCTGCAAACCTCAGAAGCGTTTGCGACCGGTAGGAAGGTAACGCTGCGTTCGTACTCTCGATTATCGTCGAGAGCAGGATACACTTTCTCATAAGTGTGAAAACTAATTAAAACTTTCTAAAATCCGCACTTCTCGCCTTATTTAATTAATCACCTGAAACTCTGTACTTAACCCTTCGCTACTTTTTATATGTTGCATCACAGTTTACGCTCGTTGGGGGCTAACTTTCTGTTTTTATGACGAAAATGGTATTTTTCGCGTGGAAAATGAATGAAGCTTAAAATTCTTTGGGGGAAATAACGATTCATAATAGACATTCGCTTCTGCGAGTATCTATTATGAAAATTTACGAAACTATTCGTTGAAAAACGTTGAATTCTTCAGAAGTTTGAAAGATTCCCAGATAAAGAATTCTAGCTTCGGTACTCGATATTGACGTCAAGCACGCGCACCGATACGGTCGGAATAAGACGACTGGAAACATCGACGACAAGAGCTTTCCCAAATGATTCTATCTTCGTGCTCGGGGAACACGAGAGAGGATCCAGTTATTGTTTCGAAACTTGCACGGGGTCGTACGGATGATGCAGATAGCGATACACCAGGCTCGCCTGATGCGAATGACAAAGCTTTTCTTCTTGGAAAGGTTCGGAAATTCGCAGATAGTGATGAAGTTTTCTTCGAAGTTACCGTGCCTCTTTGCACCTGCGAGAACTTTCGCGACGTGACTGTCTCTGCTTTGTCAATCGAGTGCAAGTTCGGAAATTTTACCTGGGCCCACTCTATATATATACAACAACGTAACTCTTGCGACTTACTTAGCAACTTGTCCGTTGCTGATAAGAATAAACTGCTTTTAAAAAACAAAAATTCTAGTAAAAAAAATATTTTAAAAATCAAGAAAAATTTCAGTGGCCGCATAAGGCAAAACTCGACTTTGTTCTATTAGAGAAAAATTTAATCTAATAGACTGCAACTTTTCCGGAGTATAAAACGACGTAAATCGCTAGATATAGTGGCGCAATCTTTCTTACGAGCCAGTTAGGAAATCATTCGAAATGCTGTGAGGAGGAGAGAGAGAAGGACGAAGGAGAATGTGTCGAACGAGTTTTGGAACGATTTCAGGAACGAGTTTTCGCTCGCCGTTGCCGCTTGATCATTTGGCGACGTACGTTATCTCGTCTTTCGAAGTGTTAAAACGTTACTCGGTTACGGATTGAAAATCGATAGCTGGCTAGATCTAGAAATGGTTACTCCGCGTGCGTCTACGTCAATCGTAGTATCCCAATTTTATCACCGAGACCTTTTGACCTACATTATCGAACCGGTTCCAGATTCGATCTAGCTCGCGGGAATAAATTTGGCACGGATTAATTACCTATGCACATCGTTTTATCGGAGTCTGGGGCACGTGCTCTTATTTGGGTCGAGTAAATGAATTCTTCACGCGAGAGAACTGATAGTGGTTGCTATATTCCCGGATATTAATACGTCCATCCAACAGCGATGCAAAATACATGAAGAGACAAAGACTATTTGTTTTTCATCTTAAAGTTTGATTAACGTCCGCGCATGGGGATATATCACGTCGGATTTGCGTGTACTTTCACAATCACGAAATCTCGTACGGACAGGATTAACATAATAGAAAATGTTTTTTCCTTTACTAACAATAAGTTCATTTAAATATTATGTGCATAGGTTGTAGAATTTTGATAAACCGATTATGTGAAATAGTTTGATTGTATGTACATAAATTATTCAAATGATTAATTATGTCAATAACAATAAGTGTAGGTAACAAAACTATTCGGTAATATACCTAATAAACAGATATATTAACAATGACTGTCATAATTTGAATATTAATAGCAAATTAATGAAACATTATCAAGTATCATGAATGTAATTACAATTTTTTTGATAATCATATGCCCTGCGTACACACGACAGTACATTATTTCGTAATAATAGTAGCCACATTGCATATACGTTTAGTTAGGTCGCGCTTGAACACGTTGTAGCAGATCGAGTCTCGATGTCACGAGCAAATGTTTACATTTAATGAATGATGGTCATTGTAAACGCTAAAACCAACATAGCAAAATGTTCCTGACACAATTCAAGAGTGCAAAGTATTCGATAAATCTCCGTTGATATTGTTTTAGGTTTGTAAAACCCATTCTATTCGGATGATACGTCATTGGCGTGCGGTAGAATGTACCTATATAATAAGATAGGAAATAGAATAGGTTCCAATGTAACGCGAAATGTTGCGTGCTTCAATTCCGTGAGCTTTAGTTTCGCTTAGAGTTCGAAGATTGGAAAACTTGGTTATATATTTGCACATGTATAAGTTTTATATATATATATATATATATATATATATATTATATAATATATTATATTATATATATATTATATTATATATATTTATATATATAATTTTATATGTAGGTCCGGAAGTATGTTCCGGGACTTTTATTTTTTTACATCGGTATATTCCAGGACATTTGGCAGTTTCCAGGACTGTCCTGGAAAAAATTCATGTCCTACGGCACGTTTCGGGACAATTTTTTGAATCTGATTACATATATATGCGTTATATTCCAGGACTGTACATTTCAAAAGAACGTAAACAGTCCCGGAACATACCTCTAGACCTACATATATATATATATATATATATATATATATATATATATATATATATATATTATATATAAACTAGTAAAGTATGACGACTTACAAAGAAATAAGTATACGAAAAAGAAACAGAAAGAAAAAAGATATAAAAATAAAAAAGTGTGCAAATTAGAATCTTGCACATTGCTTCCTCATCATTACAGATCGCTACCATTGCTCCTATTTTATTTCGCCCACAAAGCTCCTCTCTGAGGAAGCTTGTATTTTATTCGATGCATAATTATTAGTATTTATTAGTTTGGCTTCCTCAGGAAAGCCTGTTCCTCCTAGAGGAAGCTTTATGAGCGAAATAACATAGGAGCAATGGTAGCGATCTGTAATGATAAGGAAGCAATGTGCAAGTTTTTAATTTGCACACTTTTTTTAATTTTAAATTTAATCTTTTTATAAATTGATAGAGGGTTAGCTTAGTAGCACAAGTGTGGTTTTACAATCGACGCAATGTGAAATCGATGTTGACTTTGAGAGTTCAGGCTACGTGGTCCATATATGGACTTCGCATATTTACTTTCTCCATGTTTTATCTTCTCTGAAAATTCACTTTAGGACTTAAGAGCTTTCATAATGTAGGGCGACGATGTAATACTTTACATCCGTTATGACTGGGCGTATCACGAAGTAAGTGCATAAAAAAGTCGTTAGTGTCACAGGCGATTAAAGTTGGATGAATTAACTATGAAACGTGGTGGACAACTGCGCGAACTCGGCGCTTGACCGCGGTCAGGATTAAAGTAGGTTTACACATTAATTACGCGAGTCGCATGATACTCGTTCTCTATCTCACCCTACATACGCGCGTACATTACATACGTGGCTTCCGTGTTTTACTAAAAGTTGCCGCTGAAAATCTCGTGCATCAGGGCGATACTTTTCACGGCGGATAAAATGAAAAGTAATCTTGGCCACGAACGTTGTTTAGCTTGTGGAAAGTTACGATACGGGGATATCTAAAAGTTCCAAAGGCACGCCATGCAACTAAGTAAAAATATAAGTGTACAACCGGGACCCGAGTTGCGACAATGGCACACGTGAGCGGTGATATAAGTTCAAGCCAACGAGCAAATTCTCTCATCTTCGGTAATTGAAGTTACCATCTCACGTAATTTAGCTATCCTTTTATCATAGCAGACTGTAAATGCAGATCAATATTATATTTGCTACAAAGACAACATATTAATTGTTTAAATAGTTAATATCTTTATCGCGGCGTTATTATAATAAATCATAAGTTTTTAGCACTTAGCCATTGATATTATTGTAGTAAATTATATATTCTGCTATTGGTATTTAGCCACTGATGTTATTATATTACAGATTTTATTATTAATACACGTATGCACTTAGATTAAAATAAACACTATCGAGTAATATTAACTGTTCATTATCATCAGATAAATCTCTCTAATGATTTCTGACGTTATTTAACGTCCAGTTTATTAAAATGCATTTTATATCTTATTTATTTCGTACGTGATATCTTCTCTGTGTTAATTCTAGCAGGAAAACGAAAAAGCTACGCTGGATCAGTTTTGCTTATGTTGTATAAAAACAACTGGAGAGCAACGAAAGTCTATCGCGTTTCGTTATCACGTTTCTTCTACGGTGCTAGGAAAATTTTCTCAACGCAAGAAGTTCGGGGTTCTTAACTGAAATCGGTGCATATTTAGCGGCTCGACTTCCGTTACGCCAATTGCGTGCAAATGCAACTATTATCAGAAACATAATTCCATTGGTTGAAAATTCACGAAGATAGTTTTTCGCCGCGCCTCAGGAGCTCACCTACTCACGGGCACACACCAAGTTACGCGCCGTGAATCATCCGAGAAGGAAATAAGAGTAGATGAAGCCAGTCGCGCCATTCCAGTCCCGTAATTGCATTGCACTCCACCTAGTCCGCTTCAACTTTGCACGGATACGCCTTATTATCCACACGGTTACTTGGGAAAAGAAACGAAAAGATACTTCCTCAACTTGCGCAACAATATTTGCATAGAAATACATCAACTACGGGGTAGAGCACCTCTGTATTGCATTGCACGTCTGATATTTCTTGTATATATTAAATGCAAGAAACACAACGATACAGAAAATAAACTTTCTAGATGATCGCTCCTATGCGCAATCAAACCGATTCCCCTCCGCACATACCGCGAGATGGTATACGCAGCATCCGTGACGTGGAAGCAATTTCGCGACGTTGTAGCGCACAATTTCGGACTTTCTCCGCCAATCTGACAATCTGTCGACCGTAGAACAGCAGGATCGTTTGCGCGGGGTCACGAAGCGCTATCAACGTGCGGTCGACGCGAATTTTCTCGGCGAGAGAAATCGAGCGAAGCTGCTCTCCGCGAGAGAAAAAAAAAGAGCCAGCGGGAAGAACGTTCGCACGATCCAATAGCTGAACATTTGACACCTAGCAGGAAACTCCGGAAAATCGAAATGAAACGTTGCCACTGAAAACGGAGTGTAATCGCGGAGCGGATGGGCGTGATAGGAAACCAGGACAGAAAGAGGGGAAGGTAGAGAGAAACAGAGAGACGGAGTCGAAAATAGACAGAGGGAGCCGGAGAGAGAAGAAACTCGGTCGTAATCAGAGGAGCACGTCGATTTCTACCCTCGAACGATTCCCATCGGAGGGCCGCGGCATTGTTGTAGGAGAGGAATAAATAAATAGCTCCTGAGACAATCTCGAGCATCCGGTAACTGCCCGGGGACTTAAAAGCTAAACAAATAATCCCTTCTCTACATTAATTAACGCAGAATTGTCGCGCATTTAATAATTTTCAGTCCGTAACCGTTCCGTCTAGCTACACCCTTTCTTTCCCTTCCGTTACATTTGTCAAGAATACACGAATTTTAAATTATTACTATCGCGAAGCAATAATATACGGAGAACTATTAAGAGTGTTACATTTCAGCAAAATGGCGATCTTTGTCGAGAACGCGATACGCTTTTAGATAGAAGGAACATTTCAAAATGATTTCGCAGTTAGAGATAGCTTTTTTTTCGGAGCTGTCGAGTGAAAATTTACTGGACTACATCGCGTATCCTGCACGTGCGTTCGCACACGCAGAGTTCCGATATCGCAGAGAACCGATGTGTTTTCGACTCACGTGCACGTACGCGTCATAAGAGAGTTCTTTTCGCGTTCCGACCACAATAGGATGTATCGGAGAATCACGATTTTCTATTTCAGCGTAGCGCTTGCTTTTTATTCGCAAAGCGATGCAGATTCGGGATATGCGAAACGAGATATGCACTGTCGATGATTCCCTATGATATTGGCCCGACAGATTTTCTCTGAACGATAGGAATTGTGGTCATTTGAAAGATTTCTCATCGTATGCTCATTGGGAAATACTGAAACATCCTAAATGTATCGCACGCAGTATATGTAACCATATATAATTCAAGTGCATAAGTCATTCAAATAATCTGTTTTCACGTCTGGTTAAATTTTAAATTGATTAGCCGCTAAATTATAATATGGATTAACACAATTGGATACGCCAAATACACTATGGAAGTGTGCATATTGGGTGACCGCACTGATTGCTCCATCCCAATAAGCCTGCAACGTAACATCGAGCCGCAGCTGCTTCCACAGACGCCACGTGTCGATCTATCGACAATCGCGGCGCCAAATTTCCTGGACGTCATTAAAGCCCGAAATTAGATATTTCGCGCGCGCGATGCCACTCGGAATTTTCTCGGGAAACGGCAGTGACATGATTTTATTTGAAATGGAAGATTCTGCGGAGAACAAAAAGTAAACGATCAAGTTCTAGCGGTTAGAATGCGCTCATCCTAATAAGAGAAAGGTAAAGCACCGTAACTTGATTTATACGGGTGTTTTCCTCTTGCCGTCGAATCTCTCTTCTCTCTTCTCGATTCCCATTCCTTTTCCGTGTCCAAGTCGGTATGTTTCAAGTCCCGTTGGTCCCCATAGGATCAGGTAGGAGCAGGTGGCACGATATTCCGGTACTTTAGTGCCCGAAGCAATTCACTTGTGAACTGTGAACTTCGATATATTCGATAAGCAGTAAAAGAAGTGTCTTCATTCAATTAATTTAATTTTGTTAACTGCTCAATTTAATATGTTTTTTGTATCTGCGGTTTTAACATAAAGCAATTATTTTATGTACTTTTGATTCATCTTTCTGTCTAACTTTAGCTTGGCCTAGATTTTGTAGATCGATATTCCGATAAACTAGCTGATTACTGTCACGTTCGATAATGTTAATTATTATCCTGACTGACATATATCGCTTATTGGTTTTTAAATAATGCCGAATATTATTTATACATGCGCGATGCGATAAGAATAGTTCGTTATATTGAAAATCTTTTTTGGAAATGGTAGCTTTATTAAAAATATCGTGAAGAAGATAAATCAGTTATCTTAACGTTCACATCAATTCTAATAATTGCCACAAATTCAAATAATCTAATATTAACAATGAATCTAATATTAACAGTGGGAGCTTTCCAGCAAGCGACACAAGTCGACACAAGTGTCATTTTGTCTTTGTTACTCATGCCAAAAAAGAAAGATAGAATGACGTTTGTGTCGACTTGTGTCGCTTGCTGGAAAGCTCCCAATGAATTCTGATATTAACACAATCTAATATTAGCCTAAAAAAGACAACATTTATATATATATAATATATATCTCGTACAATTGTTAGATAATATTATAAAATTTTCTAATTTGTTTTCAATAAAATAATTATCATCTATTACTTAAAGTTATTAAGATTATCTTTTAATATATTTATAGATTTAAAATCTATTTTAATAATATCTTTTGTGAAATACAACAGGTGAAACGTATTGTATAACGGTAGGAAACCAAAGTACAAAATATCCCAATAGGAGCATGAAAGTGCAGTATTCGTGACAATAAGTATCGCATTCACGCCCAAACTTTGAACATTGAATTCCCTCATATGTACCATGCTGCACTGGTCCCGAAGACTTTCTCAAAACGAGATCAGGAAGTGCTAGAATACAAAACAGGCGGGGTAACTCCGTATATAGTATCGTGGCATACCCTTCGTTGACTTAAAAGTAGTAAACGTACCATAAAGAGAACGTCAGCTCGAACGTCAGTGCGCCTGATAGCATTTCTTATCACATGAATTAATAGCTCTCCGAACATCTGAGAGTCGCTTTAAGAAACTTACTTCGAGCGCCATAAAACCTCAAGTCAGAATTAATAAATGGCGGTATATCCGGAAAAGAAGCCCTGTTCTTCTCTTCGAAGCGCGGCTCTCTGGAGCAATGGGATAATCCTCTTCGCGTCTCACAAATTTAATTAAAGCCGCACATAGCAAAACTGAAAACCGTTAGCAGACAAAGGCCTCGAGAACCCGCCGACGACACGGGAAATCACAGACGTACAACGGAACCCTGCCAAAATTCCCGATGCAGCAGCAACTCGGGATCAGCTTCGCTATACGACTGCACTTCGGCATAATGCGATGTTCAAAGTTTTCGAGGATCCGGCCGCGACGCATCTATCGCCATTCTACATTCTACAAGGAAAGGATACGCGCGCTCACTTCCCCGCGTCCTCGGTGCCGCAAATTTTGTTTCGTCCCAATTTTATTTCGCTATTAGCAGATGATAAAGCCAACCCAACAGGGGGCACGGCGCGGGAAGAGAAGGAGAGAGTAGAAGGAGCCGTACGACGGCGTACGACGATTGCATCGTGATATCCCCCCGGGGGGTTGGCGCGGGGAGAATCCGATGGCCGCGCGCGCGAGTGGCGCGGCGATGGTGCGCTTGGTTGGGCGGCAGTTTGGAAGAATTGCAGCAGTTTCGCAACTGTTTTCCGTTCTTCTGTTCCCTCAACTGTTTTCCACGCTCCACTGTTCTTTCCGAAGTGCCCCCGCCGACGCCTTGCGTCGATCCACCAACCGCTGGACCGCACCCCTTCCCTTCCCCCTTCATCCGTGCCCCCTCGACGCGAGCCTCCGCTATACGGCGAACTTTTCGTTATTATCGCTTTTCCACCGACGAACGAAGCGGCAACGACGGCCGAGCAGATCACCGGAAAAAGCATCCTTCTCTTTTCTCCCCGAACGTACCGAGTAGTAGTTACGGGAAGAAGTAGCCACGTAGTCCAACTTCGATCGACGTTTTTCCCTTCCGGATCTTTGGCTGCTGTATTATTTATGCCGGCGCCGTTATTACCGCCTGATCGTCGGCGTTTGCCGAAACATTCGCGCGTTCCGCCGCGAGACGACGTCCGATCGTAGTCTCGCACAGCATTTATTTAACTTCACCGACTGGTAGAAGTTTTTCGTGTAACGTTCAATAGGAAAGAGAGTACAATGCCGGAAGCACTTTGGCCCTATCTGTTTTTTTTTCCTTTCTAACACACGGCGCTATCAGAAAGATATTTATTTGTGTAGTTGGTGCCATTTTTGTGTAAGAAGATTGCACAATGGAATTATAATAGCATTCTTTTTTTGTTTATGTAAAAAAAAATTAAAAAGTATTCGCGATATGTATATTGCTACATATAAAACAGCCATTTTCCATAAGTTAATAATTGATTTAATCTTATCATTCGTATTTTCCAATAAGAATTTAACATAAATATATAGAGAATATATGTTCTTTATTAATATGTATATTAATTTTTAATAAAGATATTCGTAATATATTTGCAACTCGAAAGAATCTTGATTAAAAAAAAAACCAAATACCTTCATCTTTTGAACATGTTTTCTTTTACGTCTAATTTCTATTTCAAAGAAATCGACTTGATTGAAGCGTTCAGCGACGAAAAAGTATAAAGAAAATAACTTTAAAGGTAAATAAGAGAAATCAAGAGAAGGGCAAGAGAGAAAGAGAGAGAGAGGGAGAGAGGGGGGAGGGAGAGAACATCGACGAGGGCTGAGACGTCGTCTGTGAAATTCGTCGAATCAGATTGTTTATGCGAAATATTCATCGGGCGAGGGGGTGCTAGCACTCTCGACGGGGTGTTCACCCTTTCTTGCTGCTGATCGATAACGGAGGAGCGACGGATGCCTCTCAGACGAGGCCGCGTCTGATCCACCCACCCTGCCGTTGATCCGCATTTATCCTCCTGGGGAAGCCCTTAATTGCATTGTTCTCTCCTAATGAAGCTGTTTTTGTTGCAGAATAGAGTTAATTAGAAAGACAGGAACGCAAAGCGTTCGATTTCCTGTTTCGAGATTTATCTCATCTCTTTTACGATTTGCCTGCGCTTTTCATTTCTTTTCTGTCATCAGTTTCTTCGCCCACGCACATCTTTAGCAGTATAATTAACACAATTTGAAGTGAACTTGATATTTCATGAAATTGTTAACATCGGAAACACTTGTGTACAGTAGAATATATCTATATATAATAGCAAATTTGACTTTATAAGATTAATAAAAATTCACAAGCTTTCTGATTATATCAATTGCAATTTTAGATGTCGTTATAAAAGCCATTAGTTATTTCCTTGAAAAATGTTTTAATAGTCATCTTTTAAAGTTGCACGATTGCTTTCTTACGATTTTGTCATCCATAAATGATGATGTAGTAATCATAAACGTAACTGCATAAGAAAATAAAGAACCAAAAATTCTAAACTCTAATCGTAGTTATATACTAATGTCGCCGATAACGTAATATTTGTTTGAATTACTACATCCTATTCTATTCAGTTCTATTATCCTTCTTATGTTGCAGCCATAAGACGACCATAAGGAGACTGTATGATGGCCATAAGATAAGATTACGAGTGATAAAGTTCAAAATCCTGATTTCTACGTACGGCAAAAACGTCGACGGGGCAGAACGAGATTCGTAGATTGAGCTTGACGAAAAAGTAATATAGGATGACGAGAAGTAGCAAGAGGGACGCGAATAAGGATGACGGACCACCACGTCGCGTGCAAGAACGCAAAAAAATAAAAGAACTGACTTTTCTTTCTTCCTTTTCATCCGTTATCGGTCCTCGGAGTCTCAATAAACCTTTACGAGTGTGGATCAGAAATCCATCGAAATTTCCGTCGTCGATGTAACCTTTAACCAAGCTGGTGGAGGAATCAATACGCCGGATCAGCGCCATCAAAGCTTTCTCTGAGGAAGGGAATTACGTTGTCGTTGAAACGCCAGACGGAGGGCTGAGAATAAAATGCGTTTGGAAATCTTCATAATAAAGCATCCAATATTGTGCAAGAAAACTTCAAGATTGCCATTGTGTTATTTGTTCAGAACTAAATCTAACGTCAAACTAAAACCAACGGGAAATAGTTTGCTTCTGCGTGTACCGTTAACGTAGTAAACTGAATAAAATTTTTCCGATACTCGATGAAAAACTGTTAAATCTATAAAGAATTCGGAACAAGAAACGCGATGCGTTCGCGAGACGTGTCACACATCGTGATGTGTGATGTACTGATGTATTGGACATATCACGCGCAAAACTCTGGCATATCCGCTTTAAAATGTTGCGTCGAGGCAGACCGGTCGCGTGATAATCTGGCGCTAGCGGCTATCGAGCCAATTTGCCTGCCACCTCTCAATTACTGTAACCCAGAGAGCAAAAAAAAAACCGCTGTTTCCAAATTGTCGCAAACTTTCGCGATAACTTTATTTCCGTGCGCGCACACGTGCAGGCATTAACATATTGATCGACAGATCAATATGTTAATGATCCCGCAAACGTGTCCCCATACCTCGTTAATAGAACAGACGCCACATCCAAAATTCAGATTCGACGGCTTTTCTGTTGTGCGACACTTCACCGTCAACAAATTGCTCACCAAGATAAAACGTTAAAAAGAAAAAAAGATGATATGAACGATACAGTCGGGCAATGAGCCATTCAAGGAGGCCAATAATAATACAATAACTTGTCTAACGACACAATAAAATGGCAGATAGTCGCGGCACGAGGGAAGGAGTTATCGTTAACGACGTCATAAGAAGTTTGTCGCGAGACGTTCAATAAACATCGGCTGGACTGATTGTGAGAGATGCTATAGGGAACATCTCGCTGTGGCTGACCTCGAAGAATATGTTAGAATCGATAAGACGCTACGATTCCTTTCGCGCAACTCCGCGCTGAACAGCGATTCAGCATGAAAATACATCTCTGGAAATCTTCCTTTATATATCGTCGTAATGTACATCGTCACGCGCAATTCGCGATGTATCGCGCGCACTTGAATTCCATCTTCCGACTTATTGACGCGCGAGGCGAAGGTGGCGAAGTTGACAACTTGAAGTTGATACTTGAAGCGGCTAAATATCGCTTATGCTCGCGATCGCTAAAGTCAGCAAAGTCGGGCAAGCTCAAGAGTTTTCCATCCGGACGGCGCGGCGCGGCGGAGTGACTGCTGTCTGCATCAGATTCTCGACAAAGCGGAGTCTCTTTCTATTCGATCCGCGACTGCGAGCTGTCGTACAGTTCGCGGAACGGGGCATCCGTAGGAAATCCCGGAGAAACTTTTCGACAGCTTCAAAGTTCACGTTGCTTCAGCGCCCCTCGCGCTTTCTCGACCGGGGACATTGACTGGAACACCAAACAGAAATTACGACCATGCGTCAACTGAGCGTTCAACGAATTCACTTGTCAGCCGAATTCTTTTCTGACAATGAGAAGCGCTTTGCCGAGGAATTTTCAAAGGTCACGTCTTTTCCGATTCCATAAGCAAGCGTATCAACGTAGATAATGCAATTTCACAAGCAACAAGCGGCGCGAATATTTTCGCCTTTCATGTTACGTTCTATAGATTGAGGTCACAGTAAAGCAATAAAGGGGAGAGCAAATTCTAAAATACAACGTGTTAATTCGTTTTTCCCTATGACACGTCCCCTCCGTTATAAATTTACAATCATAAATATTCACAGTTACGTCGCTACTCCAAGGTAACTATTTAAAAATGTTAGTAGTTATCTGTTAATGCGATACGTCTCATAAAAATGTAGATTAAAGATTGCTCAAAACGGCACGAGCAATATTCGGAGAAACAATTTTCCGCAAATGGCGAGAAACTTTGTTACGGAACAGCCGGCGACGATGGGCGAAACGTGACGTATCAAAAAACGACAACGACGCGCTCGCTATCGGAAAATAACGGATTGTCTCTACGGGATCGAGCCGATCGTCGAGTCCGACCTCGTCCTCATCCTCGTCGTCGACGCCATCGTTGTCGGCAACGACACTCTTCCAGAGCAATAATTCTAGGTCACACCGGCGCACCTCGCGCGCCAGGACGATAAATCCTTCCGCGACTCCTTTTCGCTCTCCATCATGCGCTTCCGCCGCTTCTTCGCGCAGACGGACGTAAAGTGGGTTCGAAGTGGAGGGATCGTCGCCCCATCATTACTCCCTTCGTTTTCCCTCGCAGCGTTGCATCTCTCGCCCCTCATCGTATTCCCCCCTTCTCGTCTTCTCCCGCCGTTCCGCTGTCACGTAATTTTAATTGCCTATATCCATATTTCCGGGAGCAAAGATATCCTCGGGGGACGA